>NC_089531.1:28170859-28472645 GCF_963924715.1 Thunnus thynnus
TTTAACCCAAACCATGATCTCTCCCTAGCCCTAACCAAGTTCTTTTCATGTTCTCTAAACCTACCAAACCTTTACCGTAGCTTTGTCATAACATAAAACCGTTTTATTTTTGAAACCGTGATTTGCAGTGGTTTCAGAAAGCACAGATAAACAATGTTGTTCTGTCTATAGAGCCGTCAGGTCAGGAATCACTTTCATGTATTGTTCTGGAGGGCATGGACAAAGTGTATTTCATCATTTTAATTCGGAGGACTTGTTGACCAATAGTGCTATAAGTATATATTTTATCATGAGAATTCCATTTGTCTTGTTTTGTAGTACCTAATTAACAAAGTCAAAGATTTAGAGATTCATCATGATGAGTACACAGGGATCAAATATTTAAACAAACACACACAGATTTCCAAAATGATTTTAGGAGGTCCCTTGACACAACTGAAAATGACATTTCACTATTTATCTTATGTATTTTCTCTGGGGTATAATATATCCAGTGTAGCATCTTTAAAAAGAAGTAACATTTATGAACTTTGTCTTCTTCTTCTCTCCTCTACTTGGCAATCGTGTTGCCATTTAAGCCTAGTTTTGCTTGTTTCCTGTACATTTTTGTATTCTTTTTATGTTCTCCATTGTTAAGAATAGAGTTGAGTTTAGAATAGGATGCTTGTTTAAGAGACTTTAAGAGTTAATCAGGTGTCTTATTTGAAAACATTGAAATAACTGTCTGTTTCAGTTGCATAAATGTTAAAAGAATACATTTTTATAATGCATGAAGGAATCAAATGAGGGGAAAACACTGGTTTTAACTAGGTATTTTTTAAGTTTAAGGGTTAAAGTACACAGTGTTGGTGTGGATGTAGTTGGGGGATGGCTATTGTTAGCGGGCAAGTGAAAGTGGGCCAGAGCCATTTGTTGTGGTCAAAGTCAATATTTGGCAGTGAATTACACATTGGCAGGAACTGACCTTGATGTTGGCCAGTGCAGCCGTAGCTCATTGTGCTTGGTCCTGGTTGACAGAGAGTTGAGTGAGCTCTGTTGTATCCTTTCTGGAAAGCAGGCCCTCGAATTAAACAAGAGGGGCTTTTAGGAGAAGGAGACAAAATCTGATACAGACAGACAGATGGAAATTGATGGCTTCGCCGACAGATATATACGTAACACTTTTGTCATGCTCTAGACTTGTTAAAACTTTTACTGTCTCCTGCTCCTTTTTTGAAGGGAAAGCCCCATTCATAAACACAGTGGTGGAAAGAAGATGACTGCTTTCAGCTGCCTGATAATGTTGAACATACAAAATTTCCCCTTTTACAAAAAAAAACAGGCTGCTTTTCATTTCACCTGCACGTTATTAGCACAGTGTTTTGAAAGCCCTGTCAAATGAATTAACCTACCGCGGCCTCCCTCTTACAAGCCAAACTTTTCCTGCTTCCCCTCCACCAGCCTCTTGCATGCAGTGGGAAGTGTCTTTGAATAAACCCCCATGGTTTACACAGCTGCTGGAAATTTCCTTTAAAGGAAGTGTGCTGGCTGCTGAGCGAGCCGAGCAGCGAGCCGGTGGGCCTCGGCTTGGCGGGTCGGCTCAGTGAGAGTGGCCCCTCTGGTGCTGCAGTTGGGATGCTCAGCTGTAAAGACACTGAATGGCTTCATTATTTATTCCTGACGTGGCGTATTTTAACGAAACTCGAGGAGCCTTCACCCGTACAACCCATTAGTCAAATACGCCTATAAACAAATGAATATATTTTTCTATATATTGAATATTATGTATTTATTGAACATATAGCACATAAGGCAGCATTACTTTATACTTATGTGCTGAGTAATGCAAAAGACCTGTACAGCAGTTAAATGAGTCCTTGACAGGTACCTGGCAATACCACACAGCTCCATCAGCAAATTAACTTTAGCTGCAGTTGCTGACTTTTTAAATACTCCTCTGTGTCCTTTTGCTATTTCTAGAAAATTAGCATTTCATACTGCAATAAAAAAGTGTCAGCTCTTAAAACATTATTGAAATTTCGATGAGTTGAATCATCCGTTAAAAGGAAATTTTTCAACTTCTCGCTCAATACTGGACTACTTTCAAAAATTGTTGACCCTATTAGTCACTTAGACACAAAAAGATGGGAAAATAGGGTCCAGGTTGAAAGATACCCAAGTTTCCTTTTAAGGGGCCCCCGAATCGAACCTGTTGTTATCAGTTGAAGCATCTTTTTTTCAGTTTTTCATTGTACACATAACCTACGATACCAGCAAAGCAGAGTACAAATAGTAAATAGCAAATGGATTGAACTTATAAAAAGCTTTTTCTACTTTAGTAGACGATTTCTCCATTCTCACACCAGTGGCAGCAGACTTGCCGTGCTTGTGGTTTAGTGTCCTGCATGATCTGTGGACAGGAAGAGTCAGGGATCAAACAGAAAAGCTCAGAAAGATCCTGTCATTAATGGACCACCCGCTCTATCTCCAGAACCACAACCGCCACAAAGTTTTACAAGGCTGGTCATGACTCAAAATGACCTAACTGCAAACTTAACTATAAGAAACAGTGAAGAAGGATGAAAGAAAAGCAGGGCATAGCTATGCCATCCATGCATGCCTCTCCAATACACTCAAGTTTGGTGTTGAATGCTAGTGAGTGGCTGTTCTGCAGGTGGACTTCATGTGTCTCCTCCCTCCCTTTAAAATCAAAGCTTAGGCCCAAACTGGCCAATCAGATCAGACTTTGACATTTCTGATTCAGGTCATAATAAAAATACAGTGAGTTTGGACAGTTAAAGAATTACAGTATGCACCATTACTTGTCTGTCTATGAGTGAAGGTGGCAGTTAGCAGTAAGTCTATAAGGCTTTTAGTTTGTAGCACAGCACATTTTTTAAGGTGAGAGAATTATGATTTGACTTCACTGCCCTGTAAACATATTTCCTCAATCAGCTCTTTATTAAGAGTGACAGGAATCTACACGAACACAGAAGTTTCTCTCAAAGTTAGAATCATTTTCACTAATTCACATATGAGAGATTTGTCTGTGTTGTTGTTTTCTGTGCTTTCCTCACTGAAATGAATGGTGAGGCTCGGAAGGAAGAAAGGGATGTTGGGTAATATCTATGCACCAATCAGAGTTCAGCAATATTTGAATCAAAATGTGACGTCAGTTGCGGTGTACTTTGCCGCTGTTAGTCAAATCTGATCAAACCACACCCACGCAGTCCTGATGAAGCAGATGAGCTGAGTTTCCATTTTAAGCATCGATTGTTGCTGATTTTTGGTGTTAATATTTAATGTTATGTGAAAAAAACTCAGATTTGAATCAAAGTTTCAGGGTTTTAAATGTGATTTGCACTTGTAAAGCACATAGATTATCTTAAATTTGTATCTCCTGGCCACAGTCAATTCAGTTTTCACTTCATTCATGTCTGTATAATCCACAGTTCCTTATCTTACACACTACAAACTGTTACTTCCTTTGCCTCCACTCTACATGAAGAAGAAGAAGAAGTCATCAGTGGCCACAGTTTGAGAAATATATAAAACGGAGAGAATACAGTTGATACATATCTTTGGAACTCTGCTCACTTTGTTTGCTTCGATGAAACCACTGGCTGCTATTTGCTTTTTTTTTTATGACATTTTGCATTTCACTCACTCAGACCGCTGAATATTGGGAAGCAGTTGTGGATAAAGGGTCAAACCTCATATGCTGGGTTAGCCTCACTCACAGAGCAGCAGGGGTGGTGAATTTTTGTCACTCAGTCAAGGCCAATTACCATCTGAGCAGATCTCCTCAGCTAACTTCAGCTGTATATGACTCTGTCATGTGGCAGATTCAGGATCCGCCTCCCTTCATAACAAGCAACCACAGCTACGACCAGTCACGATCAGCACCCTCTCTTGTGTTTTCCCGACCCACCACTACCACCATCACCGTAACCCTCGGTTTGATGGGTTTGGTTCTCGTGTAACCAGAGCCTCCTCATCTTCCCTTTCCTCACACTGGGCATAGACTTGGACCTGGATCAGCATCTCACTTTGTCTCTTTGGTCCGCCTGTTCCTGTCAGCTCTTAGCTTCCCTTATTCAAGCTGACATTTTTATCACATGTATTTCACCCACAGTTTGCACAAAACCACAGCCTCCCCGCTAGTACCCATCAGCGTCCAGTCAATAAGAGTTCTCCATTCCCTCTCAGCCTTGAAGAAATGTTTACAGCGGTCTTGCATGTTTCATCACAGACCAGCTATAATTGCCGAAGCATTTCTGTTGAGATTGCAAGATAAATGTGGCTCTGCCCTCGTAGGAAAATATTTATGACTTTGAGAGTGTGCTGAGTGAAGGATCCTTTTGTTCAATGTTTTCTTCATCTCGCCGTCCTCCTCCCTATTCATGGGGGCGTTGAGTGGCTGAGCTGTTGGCAGCGCTGGCCGATGTTGGCCAGGGCCACTTGTAAAGGTCAGGAGCAGCTCTTTGGCTGCAGTGCCAGGCTGGCGTATGACCGCCTCTTCTCTCACACTGAGGCTTTTGTTCAGCAGCTCCTTGTTGCCCTCTACTCACCCCAATCTTAACAGGCACACTATGGTAGGTATTGGATTACCACAGTCAGTCCCTCCGGGTTCCTACAAGTTTTGTTGTGATTATTGCAGCTCCACAAGCACGAAAATTTTTGCCAAGCGCTACTTCTTGGAGTCAAAGTTGATATCTTCAAATTGCTTGTTGTGTATAACTAACAGTCCAAAACCCTAAATACTGAATTCACAATTATATAAGACAGAACAAAAAGCAGTGCATAATTACATTTGAGAAGCTGGAACCAGCAAATGAATGGCATTTTGCTTGATAAGTGATGAGAGTGATTATCAAAATTTAAACATTTTTGCTGATTGGTTATTCAAGGTTTAGCTCTACCAAAAATATAAGAGCAAGAGTGTGGATGGATTGTCTGCTCTCATGCCAGCTGCTAACGTTAGCTTGTCTAACTCTATCATAGTACCTATAATGGCTACTTAACGCTAGATCTTTAACGCTAGCATTATCGCCAAAGCCAGTCGGTGTATAATTAGTTAACTATGTTATTATGTGGGGGTACAAGTAGAGCTGCAACAATGAATTGATTAGTTGCCAACTATTACATTAATCTTCAACTAATTTGATAATTGATAAATCATTTTAAGTCATTTTTTAAGAATAAAATTCCCAAATTCTCTGATTCCAGCTTCTCAACTATGAATGTTTTGTGGTTTCTGTGACAGTAAACCAAATATTTGTTGGTTGTGAACTGTTGGCCAGGACAAAACAACAGGACGTAACCTTGGCCTTTGGGTATTTTTTGGGAAACATTTTCTGACATTTTATAGACCAAACAACTAATGGATTAATTGATAACTAAAATAATCGTTAGTTGCAGCCCTAGATACAAGTGACATTGGAAGAAGCTAAGTTTAAGACTAACAAATCCACCGCATGGGGCCAGTGTCATACTGTATCTCAAACTATCAGATTCAAAGTCCAGATTAAAGTACATGAGTAGGTCTCTGCCATTTAATTGAAGTTTTAGAATGGACCTTTATGAGAAGATTAGTCCACCATTAAACGTTTGTTTTCAAACTCATTATTCTAGAATAATAGTGAATCAGGGTGTTAGTTCTCTGATTGCTTCTTGTGATCATTTGATTACTTTTGAGTACAATGAAATGGTATCTGTGCATTTGATTTCTGTTTTTCCTCTTTTGTTAAGAGTGAGAATTCATGATGACTGTGGTTGTTTAAATCTTCCTTACCCTCCCCTTCCTTCCCATGAATCTCTGATTAGATTCCTGAAATGCAGACAGGAAAAGAATTTGGGAGGACAGAACTTCTACTCTGTCTGCCTCTTCCTTCATCTCGTGTTAAAGCTTGCCTATTTAAAAAAAAAAAAAAAAAGGGGGTTAAAGGGAACCATTTCCTGTCCTGAAAAAAGGGTCTGAATCTGAAACATGTAAAGAATGTCAAACAGCAAAAGACTGCATTAGAAACGGGGCTGATAAACATCTGGAGATTGTGTCATGTTGTGCCTCAGTCTGGCATGAAAAAGAGGATTAGAAAACAAGTATAGCGTGAAATGCATCTCTCGAGTTCAATCCCACCCACTCACTCTGGCTCTGTCTTTGTCTTTCAGGGGAATCCGGGCTGGGAAAGTCGACGCTGATCAACTCCCTCTTTCTGACAGACTTGTACTCTCCTGAATACCCGGGTCCTTCGCACAGAATCAAAAAAACCGTACAGGTACATTTTCCTTTTTCTCCAGGAGAAGCCAGCAGCTTTCTTCTTCTTTTCAAGTGTAAACCCATTGTTTCACCCATTGATAAATTATTATTTTTGTATGCTCCCCTGTGGATTGACTCTCTTTGTTGGTATGACTCAGCTATTTATTTAAATATAATCCCATAAAGAGCCAAAGGTCTGTCTTTTAGGTTACCTTCACCCTAACACTGGCCAGTTAGAGTGTCAGGGCCTGAGGCTTCTATAACACAGGTGTGCCCTCACCTTTTTTCCCAGTGTCTGTCTGCATTACAGCCATCAACTGAATAGTTGCTGTGTGAGATCTTGTTTTGTGAGACTGCTCCTCTTAGCTGTTGCCACCCGTTTGTTTGTGTTAGACAGTGAAACCGGTCCATCTGCTTTAACATGTTTGCCAAAGGCAAAGATGTGTCATAATTTCATATTAGGCAATGTAATTAGATTGTTGTTCTACAGTTGTAACATTTCCTACATTAAGTTGCCTTTGAAACTGTTGCCTAATGGAAAATGTATGATGTAACACATCTTTTTATATTTGGCAATATAAAGTAAAGACTTACTGAGTATTTTACATGAAGTCAACCCCAGAACAGGACCTGGTATTCCAGTGATCTGCAACTTTGGATACAACTTAAAAAGAAAGACCCAAAACCTTCAAAGATTCCATTAAAATTGAAATCAAAGAGTTAATCCTTTCACAATGAATAGTTCATCCAGTGTAGCAACCATTCACAGCCCAGAAATATGGAGTATTTATCATTTTTGATTAAACAAAACAGCCCACATCCACTAGGCAAGGGACAGACAAACACATTGTCAAATATCTTGTGTGGTTTGAAGCTCAAGTTTATTTAGGGATGTCTGTAATTGTTTCTGATGCTGTTTGTCCTTTTGTTTGTCTGGCTGTGTGTGTTGTATGTCTTTGTCCTTTTGTTATTCTCTCTGCTGAGCTCAAGACTCTCTTGCAAAAGAGAGGATGAGATGACTACTGATTAAATGAAGGACAACCAAAGTGGTCAAAGTTAACAAACTAAATGAGTAAATAAGACTATGGAATGAATAATCTTGAAAAATACAGACAAATATATAACAAAACTTGAAATAGTGAAATAATACAATAAAGTTTTAAAACTCAACTTGATTTAGTAAATGCTATTTCATGGTAAATGGCTGCTTTTATATATTATATATATTTCATCTAACAGCTTATTTGATGCAAGGCTGTTTTTATGAACAGCAGAATATTCATAACTTTTCATCACAAAGTCTTTGCTTGAATCAAGATAAACAGGGCGGACACAGCTGTGTGATCTGCTGTTCACTCATTCAGACCAAAGCAATAGCCGATGGCATAGCTGGCTCTGTCCTTTGTTTGGTTCCACAGTTGTGAAATAACAAGACTCGACTCAAGACTCTACAGCCATGCCAGCAGCTGTTTGATGCTGTACTTTGGCACAGTGGGGCCTTAAACTAAACGCTAATGTCAGCATGCTAACATGCTCACAATGACATTGTTAAAATACTGATGTTTAGCAGGCATGTGAACCTCATGGTGGTTCAGAGAAAAAGTCAGGGGATCATCATAGTTATTCCATCCTCCTGGGAGCATGAATATTGGTACCATATTGCCTGGCAATCCATCCATTAGTAGTAGAGCCCGACCGATATATCGGTCAGCAGATATTAAGTTGTATAGGCAGCATTTTATATATATTTGATCCTTTTGCTTTATTCAAGTTTGATGTATTCATGTTTTCTGTTCTATGTGTTTCTTTTATTTATAGTTATTAAATTCCCAGTGAAGGTTACTGTTTCAGTGCACTGATCATGTTATACAATAAAGTTTATTGTTTAATTATTGTAAAATAGCATGCCTCCATTACATAACTTTGTCACAGGTGTTCTAGAACCACATTTGAGGGATCAAGGGATTGAGATATCAGAATTCTTTTGCTCCCTAATATCAGTATCGGCATCTGCCCCAGAAATCCAGATGCGCCGCTAACATAGCTAATAATGTCCTATTTGTTTATTCAGTTTTGATACAGAGACACCTTGCATTCGTGCACAGTACATTAGAGCAAATGAAAGCTTAATATCAGTGCTACTGATGTGTAAAACAAATTGTTCGACCAAAAATTAAGTCTTCTGAAACTTTCATTGTGCAATTATCTTTGCCAAAATTGGCTCAGTGTATACCATAAAATAATAATTGATCATTAATAGCTGAACTAAGATAAAAAATGCTGGACTCCCAGAACCACCTGACTGAGACTGGGTGTGTAGTGTGTTGGTGGCTGGACAAAGAAGAGCCAGAGCTGTAGCAAAGCTATGCTTGGCAGTGCTTACTTCCCCGGCCTCCACAGAAGCTATTTAATGTGGGCTGGAGTATGGATGAAATGCACAAGAGAAGACATGAAATGTGTGGAGAGTAAATAAAAGCAGATCGAGTGAAGATGAAACAGTATGATGATAAGATCTAGCATAAACAGACCTGGTGTGAGGAAGAAAGCCGCCTTATTGATTGACACTGCGGGTCTCTGGATGTGTGTGGGCTCCCTCAGCTACTGTGAGAATGAATGAGGCTGCGCTATGGTCACGCTGCTGTAGCTAGAAGATGAAAGGTTAAGATGAACTCGTTATTCATCGGTTGATATAGAACAATGCATTGTCATGTGTTGAAGGGGAAAGCTGGGTATGTGCATACAGTGGAAGCGAAGGAGTTGAAGTGCGTGCGTCTATAAAAGCATCTTAATCTGCGCTAGTCGAGACAGAGAGTTTATTCTAGCTCAGATGGCCAGTGGCTATGCTTGATTGGCTACGGACATCTCTGTAAACAATATATTTACCTCTTTCTGCTCTACTCGACTCCAGTCTAAGCACTCAGGAAAATATTGCTTAAACAAAAAGAAAAGAAAAACCAGCTTCTCTAACAGCTGCTTATACTCGTGATTGATTTAAAGTTATCATTCTTAAGATGGTTATGAAATCAATGCAAGTACATGCTGAATGTGATGTGGAAGTTGGTGCATGAAATAAGTAGCGCTGTTCCAGGTCATAACCTAGTCAAATCATAACACAGACATTATACACATGCTTGTGGAATCAGTGCAACTCACTGTCTTGTGATAGTGGTATGTCAGGATAAATGTCTATGTATCTGTTTAGGAATCATGTGAAAGATGTGACTCGACATGGTTTTAGTGTAAACAGGAAGTGCTGGGAAATAATGCAGCATGGCTTTTCATGGTGCAGATTCACCAAAATGTAGGGAAATATAAGATAAAATAAAATAAAGCCAGGCTAGAGTTACCTTGGCTAACTCCATGGCAGCATTATACTTCCTGTTTACATCGCCCAAAGTATGTTGGGAACCAGGCTGAGAAAATATATTATAAAATAAATATAAATGTCACATGAGAAAAAAATATAGAATTGATTAAGTCCTTCAAAATGAGTTTTTTTGTAGAATCAATGCATTATAGCATTTAAATTACTGTTACATTGTTCTTACTGTATATCCTTGGAACACTGATGGTCTCCTCTGTACATTCATATACTGATACAGTATTTGTGCTGTGTTCAAAACCTGTAGACATACAGGCTAAAAATTAAAATGAATTAAAGGAAGTGAAAAGAGGACATAAACAGCAGATGGTTCAATGTGACTCGATTAATCCTCTCAGCCCAGTGGTTGTTTGGGTGCACTATAAACAGATATACAACTTTGTCTTCTGTTGTTTTTTTTCTGACAATAATAGCTGCCCAAGGTGTGTTTGCCACATTCAACGGTCTATACATGCGTCATTTCAAATGGTGTTATTCACACGTTATTTAAACTTCATATTGAAACTCATAAAATGTACTGATTTGTACCATAGGTTGTGACACTGACAGATGTCTAATGTTGAAAAAAAGGTTATTATTGACCCCATGTAATGTGTAAACGTGTCGAAAATGTATCAGCCTGTTCCGATACAGAGATCCACTGTTAGTCCCAGAGCTACAGCTGCCTGAATTGAACAGATTAGACTAAAGCAACCAGCTCTCTGGCGCTGCTTTTCCTGTAAGTCAATGATAGAAGATGTTGTACTCCTCATTAAACTGTTTACTGCACAAAACCCCACACAAACAGACAACTTCCTGTGATGATGTACTGATAAAACCCAGGCACACGACTTAATATACAGAAAACCAAACCCCCCCTCCCGTTCCAAGACAAGAAGCTTCCTCTTAAACGAACAATATTTCATTTCTGCCACTAGGGGTCTCTCATTCAAAACAATCAAATAATAACAAAAAGTGGAGTTTGATGAAGTTGTGAAGTAGTGTGGGATCATGGGAGTTGTCTTCATTGTTGAACAACCACCATTGCGGTCATTGCAGTCAGCTCCTCACAGTTAGGATTCCTTCCGTGTTCATTGTTTTTACTGGGAGACAAATTATCCGCAGAGGTCCCCACCTCCAAAACAAACAGACCCGGCGATTAAAACCCAGCAAAAACACTGAATAAAGCAGTTTCACATTAAAAGTCACTGTTTCTCTGACGCTGTTCGGCAGATACAGGATGTCTGGCGGAGCTATGAGCTTAGCTGCTGCTAACGTTTGCTCAGCTTGTTTCTCTGATAGCTTAAGATCCAGACGTCCGATGACTAAAACCCCTCATCCGGTTAAAAGATATAGTTAAAAACGGCCAAGGTCTAAAAAGTGTATTTTTTTATTAATATATAATTATACCTAAATTTTACCAGCCATTCTTTTTTTTTAACCCCATTTTGTAATTGCACTTTTGTGTGTAACTAGCTCTGGGGAAAAAAACCAACTAATACACATTTTTCTCATAAAAAGTATTAACTCTCACACAAACACACTCATTGGAGCCGTTTTCTCTGGAGCTGACTTTCCTTGTACGATGTAGATCACTTCCTTGTGGCATAATAGCCACCAATTTACAACAATAAAGCTGTTGTTTGTAGAGATGCACCGATCGATAGGCCGGTTTTCAGCTGATCGGCAATGAGTAGTGACCGACTCTGATCAGTCTCATATATCCAAATTTTTTGCCGGCCAAATTTACACCAATGTGCCACACATAGCTACATGATGGTTCACGTCGTGCACACGGCGGCACAGATAGCAACGTCACAGGCACACACGTTAAAACTAAATGATATGAACTGCAGCAGAGACTCGCTGTCGACTGGTAATGTTACAGCAGGTCAGCCACCGTGGCTGGTAGGTTGACCCAATTCACCAGACACTTCACAAATTCACCGGCATTTGGCCGGTGGCTGCTAATTTCCATCCCTTGGTATGAACCAAAGCTTTCTTGTTATTTTAAATGGTAGCTCCAAGCTGAAAAGCATTCTTTCACTGACCTTTTATCTGTTTAAAAGCTTCAAGCTGCACTTTTAACCACACCTTGCATCTAAAGCAGTAATGGTGCTAATTATGTCACCCAGCATGTTTATCCAGGTCAGATGTCAGGCAGTGGATTGAACCATCGACCAGCAGGTTTTTTGCTGGCTGTTTCACCATTACTTTAAGCTGTGAAGGTCAGTTAACCACCTTTTGTCTTTTGTTTTTGACTTTAAAATGCCTAAATAATTACATAAATAAATAAATAAACTGACACTGGTGGAGTACATCAAAGCTTGGTGAAATTGTTGATGTAGCGAGAATACCAATAGGCCTACGAGTAGAGTTATGGTTTAAGTTGCTAATCAATATGTAGGTTCTCTTTTGCTCTACTTTGTTGCCAAGCAATCAATGTTGTCAAAGTTCATGCAAACTACCAGGGGTGGGTAGTGGGTATTCCACATCAATATCTCAGATGGTTATACTGCTCCAAAAGTGTCTGTAGCAGTAATCAACAGTCAAGTAAGATTTTAAATCAAACATTTTCCAGTTTTAGATGTTCTTGTATGAATGCTTGAGTTTAGACATTATTTAAAGCTGCATTATTGGATTTTTTAGCCACCTGGGGGCAGCAGAACAAGCTTTAAAGACATCTCTCATATTTTCATGTTATGAAGTTGTTCTGGCAAACCTGTTATTAAACCACACACATCCGTCCCGGATTTGTACATTTGTAATTGTACATTTACAATATAATACTGCCGAATGGCATGCTGGGTACAGCTCACTAGCTAGCCAGGTAGCTCTGTTATTGAGATTCCGGATAGTCAGATTGAGTTTCAGGCGAACGAGGCTTCGCGTGTAATGAGAGTTATCGGGGCAACCTCCATCAGCCTCCTACTGCTTTAGAAATAAACATGACTTTTACACAAATCGCTTCAAAAGTTTGTTTGTGAGTCTGAATGAAAGTAAACACAGGAACTAGCCGCCTGTAGCAGCGCTATGGCTAACTGCATAAGGAACTACATCCGAGGTAGTTTGCACGTCGGTTTGTTTACGTCTGAGGCTGTGGATAGCTCAGCATCCGTTCTAACTAGAGAAGTAGCAACTTAGTAGATGAAATAAAATGGTAAAATTGCAAAGATAAAATGACCAGATCCACACTGAGCAATATTCATGTACTACTGCTGGATGATAGAGACTTAAATACTATAATTCCTCACACAGTTACGTGTTGTAATCACATTTTTCTTACCATGTGGAGATGAACATTTGGTCCAGCTGGCCTTGTTCTTTTCATCCAGTTGATTCTGTGGAGGTGAAACAGTCTCCAGGATAAATGCCATAAATCCATTTGTAGTAGCTGCACAGCGGTGATTACTCACATCCGTGAACACACGAAACATTTTCTGAGTCTGGCAGCATCAGGTCACCCTGCAGAAAAAAGTTTTCCTCCTCTCTCTTCAGGAGAGCAGTGACTACAGGAACACTAACAGTTTCTCTGAGGTAATGTTACTATACATTGCCTTTCTGCCTCCATTCTTTGTTTTTCTTCTTTCAATTATTTTATGTCCTCTCCGCGTACTCCAATTAAATACGCTTGGCCATTCAAAGTGAAATGACTCATGATCTTACTCATAATAGTCCTTGAGATAATCCATTATCTCACTTAGTTTTTTTAGTTTCCTTACAGTCTAACTACGGTGAATGTCAGCCTCATATATGTAAACAAACAGGCGTATGTACATGAATATGTGGGTGGTTCGGTTACCCAGCAGACTTCCCTGGATATAGATCTCTATGCAGTTAGCCATAATGCTGTTACAGGCAGCTAGTTCCTGTGTTTACATGCATTCAGACTCAGAAACAAACTTTTGTAAACTCTGTGTACTCATCACAGTAGAATAAGCCACTATAAACCTATATAAAGGCCCAGTCGTGCCAAAAAACCCCAAAACAAACCCATGATATACCATGAAACCGCCTAAACAATACAAATTTTTTTGTCATACTGCCCAGCACTAGTAAACACTGAAGCTTTCATGAGCTGACTGTAGGTTGAATCATTGTCATGTTAAATTAAGCAATAGCAGACACTAAAGCTGCAGGTTTGACTGCGCCAAGAATGAAGTTGCAACCAGGAGCGATATTGTATGTGCGAGGCATGTGGTTTGTGCTTCAAGTTCTAAATCTTCAATGCTGTTTGCAGAGAAGCTACAGAGGATAAGGGTTTGACATTTTCCTCAAATAGAGCTCGCAGCTGCATAGTTTTACTTGAGCTTCCTTTTGAAGAGTGAAAGGTGATACTGTTGGTGTGAAGGAGCTCCAGCGACAGTGCTCTTCTCTCTCTCTCTCTCCTCTAGCAGGGAGTTGTAATGGTTCTGTTTGGGTTAGTGTACAGCAGATCAGCTACATGTTGAGGATCTTCCCTTCACCTGTTCCTTGTGATCCACTGCTTTGCTCTAAATCTCCTTTAATCCCTGGCAACACACTGAGGAGCTCTGTCTGCCCTCACCCCACTGCTGCTTCCAATTTGTTTACCTGCCTATTACACCTCCTCAGCTCTTATTAAAACTTTAAAGCAGATTTACACTTTGTGTGCTTTGGTTGGCGCCCAGACTGAATGTTTGAGGATTCCCCAAGGTTTCCAGTCCCAGTGTAGATGAAATATAGACTTGAAATTAATACAGTATGTATGTGTGTTTTGATTGTTGTTTATCCTCAAAAGGACCAAAAGATAAATATGGAGGAACAGAGAACTCTCCTTTTTCTCTCTCCAGGAACCACAAACTAATTACATTTCAAATAATTGTGGCCACTTTTTCTCCAACTCATGCCAAAGAAATGTGATGAAACCCGGTGGAATGCTGCGTCTAATGAAATCCAGTCCATTAGAAAGAAAAGATGACTGTGCGAGCTGACAGAATGGGTGTTAACTATCAGAAGTGATAGAGCAGAGCAGCCGTCTCTGTTGTTCCTAGTTAATAAGGGCCGGCCAGGCCGCTGAGCATACAAGGACAGGGGCTTGATGATTAGCCAGCAAATTGCCATGTGCGCTGGGCTCAGTCTTGTCCTGCCAATGCACAGACACGCCTCGCTTTTTATATCAGGCACTTGTTCCTGCTTCAGTGGAATTTTAGAGATTAAAATAACAAGATAGTCTGATGAAATATGTTTCATATAAAGGGCAGTGTCCCTCACATATTCAACAAAGGCTCTGTTGGACTGCGAGTCACTCCATTCACTTAGAGTAGTTTTAGCCTCACTAGTAGTAATGACAAGTTTTTTACTGGAATATTTTTGACCAACATGGTTGTACAATAGGGTGTAGGCGATATGATGATATACATAATGTGAGACAATAAACTGTCAGATTTTGCTGTTTACTTTAAACCATGATGTCTAGATCACTTAAATATATTTGGTCATATTAAGCCATCGTGGGCAGCATTGCAAATTGATATTTTGTATGATTCTTGCATCGTTGTTTTTGGCAATGATTTTGATAATCCATCCAAAGAATCCACTGGTTCTGACTTCTCAAATGCTGTTTTCTTTTAGTCCTCTATGATAGTAAATTGAATGTATTTGAGTTTTGTACTGTTGGTCAAACAAAACAAGCAACTTGGTGAAATGGTGGGAAACATTTTTTCAGTATTTTCCAGCATTTTATCAACAGCAGTTAATTAAATAATAAAGAAAGCCAGCAGATTCAGTGTTGAGTTGGAGGCCTGATGTGATTCATCAGTTATTTATTCACAGTATCAACCAAAAACTGACATTCCTGTTATTTTACCCATGAACTGTTTGTGACTTTTGAGCATGAAAGTTCATTCTTGATCTTAGAAATAGCAGTTTGATATAAATAATCTTTACTCAGTGTCCACTTACAAGCTTTGTCCAGAAGTTTAGTCGCATCTCACGGCCTTCACCGGCAGATGAAGTTCCTTGTCTCTC
Organism: Thunnus thynnus; assembly: GCF_963924715.1. Taxonomy (NCBI): domain Eukaryota; kingdom Metazoa; phylum Chordata; class Actinopteri; order Scombriformes; family Scombridae; genus Thunnus; species Thunnus thynnus. The sequence continues at coordinate 28,186,447 of NC_089531.1, forward strand.
ATTGATTTTCCTTTGCTGTATGACAGTATATATTGATACAGATATAATACATGTTATCCATAAAGCTTTTGCTTTCATGCAATTTTTAATTGAATGACACCTTCTTCAATTGATCTATAAATGATTGAAGTTAAGCCTGGATACAAATATTGGCCAACAGAACAATGATCATAGATTGTTTTATAGTGACTGAAGACAGTCACTCACAAATGATTTATTGTTTCAAGTATATAAATCACAAGCATATTTTCATACATATACAATATGTATTTGAAAAGTGATTTGGCTATTAGCTTTCAATTCAAGGAATTTGCCCTTTTCTCAGCCCTGAAATGATAGAGATATCACCATTTCCATGTGTGTCATGAATAAATGTTAAACAGAGTGATCACAGACTGTAAACGATGTGTTAGAATGATGCTGCAGTTTGTACTCAGATACTATGATGTTGTACTAAACAGGGCGATGGCACAAATGTAGAATAATCTTCTTCAAACAGAATGTAAGAGCGTTTGTGTCAGCTATCTGTGCAAATTCACTGTCAAAGTTAATGAAAGGTAAACCTGACCTACAGGCAACCTTGAGAAGCTCATTTTTGAGTTGCTCAGTCATTTGGACTCCAATCAAAGTGAAAACCTGTCAATCCATCAAACCTGTATTTTGAGTTGTGATGAAGAGGCTATCCTCATGTTTACTTTTGTATCACAGATGTTTAATTCCCACATATGGACCAACTTGTAGAGGGCTGATGACATAACTTCATCATATGTGGTTTGTTTTCCCACAATCCATTCACAGTATATCACATCGCTTGCAGTCCTGTGATCCAGTCAAACACTGGTACAGACTGTAGTACTGACGTCTCACGTTACCATCCTTGTGCAACATGGTGTAATCTAGTGTTGTTGTTCCTTTTCCCATGAGCTCACTGTCTGTGGGCAGCCCGTCTGGTTAATAGACATGTCTGTGGCTTGACTCATCCTTTTTATGGAGTAGAAGAAGAGAGACACCGCAGCATTCATCACAATACCGTCCACTCAGCAGTCCTACACATTTATCTTAAACATTGTACCATCTTTGACTGTGAAGTTCAACATGTTCTCATCTATTTCAGCCTGTCGAGATCCTCCCAGACATTTATAGCATCACAAGCATCTTTCTTTCACAGTGACATGGTTATAAAGGTATTTAAAATATTGCAGTCTCTTCTTAGCAGTATCATCTCTTACTGATCAGTCACACAGAGCCAGTTTACTCCAGCAGCTCTGCAGTAGCTTTCATTTTTACATTAGTTTGGGTATAAAATAAGGCATATTTAAGTCTTAGTGCCTTTTAAAAGTTTCTAAAAGTTAATTTACTCAGCTTGCCACACACTGTACGATAGTCATTACTTCTGGGCAGCCCAGCTCTGCAGGTCAGAGGTCAGTTTAAAGACAGCCAGACTACATGACAGACACCAGTAAGTGTGGGTGGGGGTCAAAGGGATTAAGGTCTGCTGTAAATGCTTTGCAGGGGATCCTGTGCTGCAGTTGTGTGTGTGTGTGTGTGTGTGTGTGTGTGTGTGTGTGTGTGTGTGTGTGCGTGCGTGCGTGCGTGTGTGTGTGTGTGTGTGTGTGTGTGTGTGAGTGTGTGTGAGAGAGCCAGTCAGTGATAACCAAGTGTCATCAGGATGTGTGCAAGAAGAAGAGGTCATCTTATCTGAGCTCGATACATCCTTTTTTTTTAGAGGAGACATTTTGACATGTCATATCAGGAAAAGCATTTTTGTAATTACATAAGGCTGCAACTAACGGTTATTTTCATTACTGATGTCAATTAAAGTGACATCCTCAAATGTCTTCTTTTGTCATGACAAACAATCCACAACCTAAAGATATTCAGTTTACTGTCACAGAAGACTTAAGAAACCAGAAAACACAAACGCATATTTGAAAAGCTGGAATCTGAGAATTTAGGCTTTTTTTCCCAAAAATTGATTTTATCAAATTTGAATCCAGTATCAAATCAAGTTATACACATATCCCTTATTGAATCTTATTATTATTGAATCTTAGATTTACCTTTTAACATCTGCAAGTAACAGATGTCTAATGCACCTCTTGTTGGCTGAGAAGCAGAAAACCATCAGTTTTTAGTGAAATGAAATGTTAATTATATGTATCTGGCACATTTAATGAACAGCTGGTGCCTACTGTACTTCACCAGCTACTCCAAATACTGAAGGATCAGATTCAGAAGTATGAAGTTGCTGATGTGATATGAATCAAAGCCTAACTTAGAAATTCTTAAAGTGACTGATAATTTCTCTAGAGAAGAAAAGAATATAGTATAGTAAAGTGTTAAAAGTATTTACGGATAAAATAAACAGGTATGAATGTCTGACAGATCAAGGTCTTTCATTACATGGATGGAAAACCATCCCACATCTCCCTACATTGGTGCCAAGACAACAGGCAAGAACTTCACTAGTGCAGCAACAAGGACATGATATCCCCGTCATCCCCCCAGACACCCTCAACCACTGCCTGTTGTGTTTGCTGGAGCACCTAACCAACTAAACCTGGTACAATCTCGCATTTAGTCTAGTTCTTGGAGCTTCATGGCCTTACCATGTCTGGTCGGAAATGGACAGAAATTAGCACCAAATGTCTGTCTTGTTCTTTGACTCCCTTTTCCTTTGTTGAGGAGGTTTGTTGTGTTGTGAGAACCTGGTTTGGCAGAGTAACCGCCGTGTGGTTGAGTGAAAGTGCAGCCCAGCCCCAGTCAGTGAGCGTACCACAGGCATTCTGCGGTGCTACTTAAGTGTAAGGTATTGGCTCAGTTTAGCTGAGGTTAAGCTTCAGTGTGTCTTTCTCCTCAGTGAAACCAGCAGCTTTCTTACAGTGTTACACAACCTTCACAACACTCATTATTCTTTATCTCAAGTCATCAGCTTAAGAAGAAAAAAAACATGTGCAGACTAAGACTGCAATCAAAGGCTATGCATTGTGTATGTATTGTCATGGAATGTTGTAATGTTGATGTTGATCATGCTATGTGGACCCGACTTGACCTCAGCAGTACTGACTGTTTCTCATCATTCACTCACAGTCTGAAAGCTCTGAGTCTGACATCAGAGTAGCAGACAAGGTCTGGTACAGATCTGCTGATTAAATCAAAGTTCATCTGCTGATCACGAGTCCTTCCTCGAACCCACGCTGATCAAAGCTCAACCCTTCTGGCCTTTCTGATGTGGTCAGAACCAGAGTTTTTCAGCACCTACAGCTGCTTTTTTTTTGTCCAATTCTATTGTTCAGTGTTGGTGCAGAAGTAATGTGTCGAGTTCAGGTGGTGGATGAAGTGTTATGAGTCTGACCTCCATGCAGGAAACTGGAGTTCGCCTCCTGTCAAAGAGCTGCAATTAACTTTCACCTTTTTATTAACTATAAACACAATCCTTCCCTGACCTTAACCAACTGTTATAGTTGCCTAACCCTGACCATACCTTAGTCATTTGCCATAATTGTGATCTTTCTGTACCCTCAACCATACCACAGTTGCCACAGAACTTTACTTTAGAAATGTTGATACTGGACTTTTTTGTCATTGAACATAATTAGGGGTTTTGCAGAATTGTCCAATATCAATGTTCTTGTCTGGTGATTGGCATATTTTTCTCTTTGTGTAGTCTTTGTCTTTGTGTAATCTCTCCGTTGACATAATTTGTGCACGAAATATAGTTTCTCACAGGTTTACACAGTGATACTGACAAGAGGCCATGAAATTGTTTCTTAACATCATTTCACAAGTCAAAATCTTATTGACAATTATTTTCTCCCATACATTTGTACTTCTTACTGGGGATCGAGAGCCTTGACAAACTAATGGTAAAGATTCAAAGTGGTGTGACTTACAAGTGAATCATCTCTGTGGAACACCAACTGGTGCAGATGATGTGGTCCTACAGTCGTTTGATTCTATCTGACTGTCAGTTACTTGTCTGTCAGATTATAATTGAAAGCATGCCTTGTTGTTTGTCTTATCACTGGTGGAAAATCAACCTCTCTGCAAACAGGAATTAGATTTGAGAAGCAGTAAAATACTAACTGGTATCAGATATGAAGCATTAGAGGCTGGAGTAGATGGTTAACGTGATGTGTGCGGTGTATGTTGGTAGATTTAAAAACTCTTGGGACTGTCAGCATGTGACTTTTTTCTGTTTTTGTACAGCATTTACAAAAATAACTTTCTTGCACTTACATAGAACTGTGTAGCTTAAATGGTCTAAGGGAATTGAATGTAATATAACTTAAATTAAATTAAAATATTGCAAACAAGTAAGGAGATAGTATTGGCCATCTAGCCTGCAATAATCTTATAATTATTTGCAAATGTTTGAAATGACGTTCAACGTCCTTGCTCTTTGCAGGTGGAACAGTCGAAGGTTCTGATAAAAGAAGGAGGAGTGCATCTTCTGCTCACCATCGTCGACACCCCGGGCTTTGGTGATGCTGTTGACAACAGTAACTGGTGAGCTCAGCCATCTGTCACTGCTTTATGAGTTAATCCGCAGTTTTGATCACAAACTTGGGACACTCCTGACATTAATTTAGATGATGTGTCATCCTCAGCTGGCAGCCGGTCATTGATTACATTGACAGTAAGTTTGAGGACTACCTCAACGCAGAGTCGCGGGTCAACAGACGGCTGATGCCAGACAGCAGAGTGCAATGCTGCCTGTATTTCATCGCCCCGTCTGGACATGGGTAGGTTTTCCAGACTTCACATTCATCACCTGGAATGTCACAGAAGTTCAAATTTGTACGGTATTTGAATTTTTTACAAACCGACCACTTCAATGGAATCGAACAATGTACATTCAGGCTTGTTTCACACATTCATTGCATTAAATGTCATTCAATTGACTCACAAAGTAACCCTGATAATTGGTTCCTTTAGAAAACCAAAGTTAATGAGGCTAGAAAGAAATGCATTACATATAAAGTGTACAATTGCTAATGAACTAGACTATATAATTGCCAGAATTCTTTCTGTGGTCTAGAATTGACTTTGTCCTAAGCCCTGACCCTCTTGTACCCCATTCAGACCTGCACAGTGACATGGGTCAAATCCACATCATGGTCCTATCTGTATGAGTCAGTCTACATCAGCCAACCCTCCTTCATGGCTAGGGTTGGAGGCATAACTGGAGTTACTAGGATTGGAAATTTCTTCAACAATTCTAGCGTTTAGATTCCATTTAAAAACACATGTTGTCCAAACTGCTGCTCAACATTTAAAGGATGGTTTAAGATCAGCTATGTAAGAACACACAACATAGTTATACAGTAGAACAGACACACTGGGACATACAATGAGTTCTGTTGGTCCAAATGCCAAAGGGGTGAGAGGCAAGACCTGACTTTGGATATTGTTCGCAGCTGGAAGAAACTGGAATTAACCACTGAATTAGTTACTTCTCAAAACTATACTCAAATTCCAAAATGACACCAAGTTTTTTTGGCAGAGGAACTAACATGTTCAGCCAAAGGATTTGTCTTTTGAGAGCCACAAATAACCATCTCAGACTTGGCAGAAACTTTCTCTTCAGCTAGAGAAAGTTAACCAAAGTTAATCTAATTTCTCATATCATTTGGAGAGTCCTGACATGTCTTTAAATCACCCTGGTTATTTAATTTCTGTAGTTAAAGGTAGAGTCAATGATTCTGGAGCAAAATTGGTCAATACACTTTTTTTCAAATTCAGCGAATATCTCACAGTCTGCTAGCTGTCCCTTCTGTGTTTGAAAAATCCTGTGTTCATACACAACACTGGCTCCGTAAATGGGAAACAAACAAACTGGTCGGGAGCAAGCCACACATCACTATTCCAGCCAATCGGCAGGGTGTGTTCGTGCTCATGTACAGGACATGGTGAAGTCATCAGAGCAGCTGTCTGTGCAAGGACATGACAGTCTCCCGTCTCCAGCACCCGTTGAATGGTAAAGGAGGGCTTGGCAATGGCAATGCACGTCCATGAATTTGGGGGGTGGAAATTCTGAAGAAGCATGAAGGGAGGGGTATATTTGTTTGGGTGTTTAGTTCAAATATCAACAGTCTTTTTCCAGAATGACTGACTCTACCTTTAATAGCCATGCCTAAGAGGAAGCATGTAGAAGGAAAAGAAGAGGGGGCCTAGGATGGATCCTTGAGAAACTCCACAGGAGATACCATTTTTGGAGACTGAGAAATTGCCCCAAAAATGCCAGTAAGGTGAAAGATCAGGGACTTTAAGTATGAGACTGTTCTTGAAGAAGTTTTCCTCTCACTCATTATGGTGTGGACTCATATGGGAACAGTACAGTCAGCTGTTGTGTTTCAGTGTTTCTCCCCCGCTGCATGATTCTCTGGCCAAGTAGACCAAACCCATGCAGCTCTGACTGTGGCTTCCTACCAGGCTACCAGGCAGGAATAACACTGGTGTAATCTGTTCTGAGCTCGCTGACCTGAAGACCCCATTCCTCCCATCTGTGTCTTGGCTCTGGCCACTGCCAAGCATACACACACACACACACACACACACACACACACACACACAGTTGGCCTGACTGGCTCATACACTTGGCCATGCTGTGCTGCCTACAACAAAAGGTGGTTTTGCAGTCCAGCACTGTTGAGCCTGTTGGCCACAGTGACCCAGTGTGGATTTCTGACCACAGTCTTGTTGGCTCTCTTGGCTAAAGAAAAGCACCATAAGGATCCATTCATTTTCAGCATCTACCCTGGAGTGTGTAAGTGTGTAAGGGTTGCACTAAAACATCAGACCAGCATTGGCCCTTTAATAAGTGTAAAGTTCACAGCTCAGACTACAGGGATTTATAAGGCTGGTTGTATTTGTTAATCAGGCTCCTGGGACATGTTTAAGAGTTTAATAAATACATCTTGGACTATGCACTGTTTTTGTGCATTTGGATCAAGTGCGATGTCATGAAATCACTTTTTGTCATCAGTGTATTAGAGCTAGCTTTACACAACTTTCTGCATTTAGCCAAAAACTGCAGCTGAACTAGGTTTTATTATGGAGAAAAATGTCTCATTATTAGTGAGAAATGTGTGCTTCCTGCTCCACAAATAAAAACAAGATTTACATTGTGTTTGATGATTTGGGAAAAAATGATGGTGTTCACAAATGCATTTTCCAAGTTTTGCAATTTTACAAGTAAATATGACCTAACGTTGTTGAATCTATGTTGTATTTTTTTGTTGAATTTGAGTCTCTTTTCACATCTTCACATCTACAAAAACATGTTGCACACCCTTTTCTCTCCACAGTTCAACCAGTGTTAGATAAAGCTGGACAAATGTGGGTGTAAATGCCAGGGTAGCCATAGCAAACCCAGTGGACAAGATAACGTTTCCATCAACCGCTTGGGCAGAGCTTCTCAGCTTGTATACAGCTGCGTTCACTGAATGTATACACAGCCCTGTGTCTGGAGATGTTTACCTTACCAGCTATGAGCAGAAGTGGACAGTGAGGTGTTCTCACTTAGGTTGATGGTTTTTCCATGATTTTGAAATGATGACTTCTGGATATATACCACTCTTTCACACCATAAATTACTCTTGATTTTAAAAACAGAATTGTGGATAATTAACATTCGTAGTTGTTAGATAATGTGGCCATATTTTTTCAATATAACATTTCCTCTCAAAGGAACACTGGTATGAATAAAAAGAAACAACTCAACAATGCAGAATTATTGGACCCTTTGACCTGTTTTATGTTACAGCCCTGCCTGAGGTTATTACTGTGTGCGGTGCAGTTATTTAGGTAGTTTGAGGAATGGAAGCCTTGTTCTTGGAAATTGTGTTGAAAAGCTTGGGAAACCTGTTGCTGCAGGTGAAACATTGATCAAGACTGCGGCAGTTTAAGCTCAGAATATATCTACAACAGTTGCCTGAAAATGTTAACGAGGTTTGGGAAGGCATCTTTATTTCAGTACATGTGATAGTCCTCAAGTACACAAACACACAGACACATGAACACACATGCTAAAAATCCCAGGATCCAATTCTATAAAGCCTAAAATCTCCACCATGTTCATTCATCTTGTTAACAAGAACCAGGAAGAGAAGAACTTTATACAGTAGTGACTGCAGAAAAGCAAACAGAAATGATTATCAAATACTGAAACACTAAGTTTAGTCAAGGGAGACATATTGTTTACATGAATTTCCAGTTTGTGAATCATTATGTGTTTCCAGTTTGTGTCCACCCACCAGTAATGGTGGGTGGACACAAAGAAATGTTTTTTCCACTCAGTGCATGGTATGAAAAATGCATTATCAATACATAATCCACTGCAATCCTGTTTCATGTTTGTATGTCAGCTGTTTTTCAAGATTTACCATCAATCTGTTACGCAGTCACTACGTGATCATGGATATAGTTTAAGATTAAAACCTTTTCTGCATTAAGAAACAGCCAAAGGGCCATATGTGGAATAACTGAGAAGAGTAGTGCTTGAAACACTCCCAAGCCAAACACTTGTCCACAGCTTCCCTCTCACAGATGGAGACAATAGCAGCTGGTCATGCAACAAGATTAAATAAACTACCATGAATGTGAAAACAGCCAAGAACAACCTATAACTCTCTTTGAAATCTGGGAAATAAATATTACATGGCTTATCACATGGTCTAACATGGATTGGATTTACATTTTCCAATGCCAGTATCACAGATATCACAGATGTGCGATATTTGATATCATGTGGCGTTTTATGTGGGTTATGGACTAGTTTAGAGACTACAGTACATAATTCATCCAAAGAGAACCTTTTGTAGATGCTCTGGCAGCAACACACAAACAAATGCACAAACAACAGCAAAACACTATAATGCCGTTTGAAAGAGGATTCCAATCAGCTCAGATTTACTCTGCTGTCTGGGCCATTCACATGTGCAGTTTGAGGTCAGCCAAGCCATTAAACATGACTTCCAGCCCTGCAGGCTGTGTGACAGGAGCTCACTGCTTCACCCATCCCTGCAGCTCCACTTAAAGCAGATCCATTCACTGACACTAACCTTTAAACTGTCTCTTCTCTTTGCTTCCCTCTCCAGACTGAAGCCTCTTGATATTGAATTCATGAAACGGTTACACGAAAAAGTAAACATCATCCCTCTCATCGCCAAAGCCGACACAATGACTCCAGAGGAGTGTCAACTGTTCAAGAAACAGGTGTGTGATCAGTTTGCTATCGTGACTACTAGAGTTGGGGCGGTTTCTGGTTTTGCCAGTCAGGCTTGGTGTACGAGCTGAAACCAATTTGATTATATGTGAACTAATTGAACCAGCGTTTATAATTATGAAGCATTCTGGCAACTTACAGTAGTAATAAGAAATATGACAACGTCATATTAGCCCTCTGAGTTCTTATCAGTTGTCTACAATTACAAAAGCACTCACTTGTTACTCTTAATAATATCTCTGTAACAGATGTATGTAGCAACTGCCCTGCACCACACCATTCAGAGGTTAGACGAGCCGTCGTCTGCTCTTATAATCCATCCAGGTGCTAGATAATCCATCAAGGAACCACTGCATTATTTTTGGACACTTTCAAAAAATTATAAAAGCAAAAATTTTATGTTTTATGTACTTATTTATCTCATATCAACTGTACAAACAGCTCTTGTTTGCAGCCATGTTTACGCTCTCTCTCTTCCAGTTATAAGCTATGTTATTGGGTGGTGAATTATGTGCAAAGAGCTAACCCAATGACGGTTAGAAAATGGCGATTTCGATGATTCGCAAACTTGATTTGAGAGATTTATGCTGTGTCCTGAGCATTTACAAATGTACTGCAACACAGAAGAGATCGTCAGATCAGACCTTCAGTCAATAATATGTCAAGATAGTTATCTGACGTTTACTGAGCTACATAAAGACATGTTCCTACCTCTGTGTGCAGTTTGACCATTGGACACGTGCACATTATGCATATTCTGTTTGGTGTTAAGTTGAATGGTTGTTAAGGGAATTAAAACACGATGTGTCACTCCTGACTGTGGTGCTACTACACTCTCACTCATTGACTCTCATTACCTTCCACTCTGGAGAGGATGAGTCACTTGCAACATCTAGTAAAATTCGGTATTACCAGTCCAGTATTTGGCTTAATATCAAACGCTTTGAAAACTTTTACATCAGCCCAGCCCTATGGGCTACGTGCTGTATTGACAGGGTTCTTTCCAGTTCATGTCCACTGTCCAGTACACTGTGCTTTACTTGTATGTTTGTAGTTGCAGCTTTATGCAGCTTCTAGATGGATCAGATACAGGCTGAAGCTGAAAGTTTCATTTCTTTGTTGTTAAGTGCAGTCTGACATAATACAGCAAGTGATGTGATGAATGAAATGATCTTAATCTTCTATATATTAAGTTTATTCTGTATTCTTTCTTGTGCTGTCATAGCCTCAGTATTTACTTAATATTTAATACTTAGATTACGACATAAAGTATTTGATGGCTTTGATTGACATGAAACTAATCCTGCTAATCACTGTTTGACACAATTATCAGTTTAGTTTAGAAACAGTTGCTATAACAACCTGATTAGATAAACAGTTGCTATAAAGGCCAGGGCTGGCTATCAAATCTCAATATGTTGAGTACAAACAGAAGTTTAACTCTGACAACTCTTGACAGTTGTCACAGCTGTAATTATTTGAGTCTTTCATCATGATAATTGTGAGGTAAATAGTAGGATTACATTATTCATGTTATAAAGTAATACAGTGGGAATCTGCACTTTGCTACTCATGATCACAGAAATACTTCACATTCACTATTTTTGGAGCATTTCAGTAATTATGAGAACTACACATAGCAAACTTCATGTTTTGGTCACAATAACTCTTCATGACTTTGCTCCAAATTGTTTTGGCATCAACAAAAATTGATGAAATTATTTGATCTGATAATTCATGAATTCAGTAATAATTTAGCTAAATAAAGACTGTATTATATATAGGTTAAGCTCTTCTACAACTGCTTGTGTGTAGACACAATTAATTATTTAAATGCATTTTATGGCTGCAACAAATGATTATTTTGATTATTATCATGATCAGTTAATCTGCTGATTATCTTAATTAATCAATTAATTATTTGGTCTATAAAATTTCAAAACTTGTCTTGTCTTGTTTTATTTGATCACCAGTATAAAAATGAAAATCAAAATGACTATTTGATTATCAAAATAGTTGAACATTAATTTTCTTTCGATCAACAGATCAATTAATCAACTAATTGTTGCATTACATTATAGAAAGTTGGCTTAATTTCCTAAAGGATACTGTATGTATTTAGTGGAACATGTGGGGAAAGTATGGTTAGTATTGTTACAGAAACTCTGGGCCTCTTATTGGCACCAGTCTTGATACATTTCAAATAATACTCAGCCTTAATAAAAGCAGATGTGATCTGCTTTCACAATAGACATCCACAGCTTTGTGTTTGACTCTCTGACAAGTTCAAATAATCTCTTTCTTCATTATCCATCAAAAGCCCCATAATCAAATTATAGGATCCTCCTCCTGTGTGTATCGACTAACCTCTAGTGTGACTATTGACCTGTCCGTCCCACATAGAGCTCACTTCACTACATTACCTCTCACGCTGTTTTTCCATCTCACCCCTCCACCCTCTGTCTCCTCCTCTCTAACTGTGTGTAGATCATGAAAGAGATCCAAGAGCACAAAATCAAAATCTACGAGTTCCCAGAGACGGACGATGAGGAGGAGATGAAGATAGTCAGGAAGATCAAGGTCTGTTCTGTTGAAGCAACCTTCCAATAAATCTGTCGCTCTGTTTTTTTTTTAGTTGCACTGAACACTTTTAATTTAATGTAATGTCTTTTTTTTATGTATGTCATACATGCAGTGTTTCCGTGTATGTTAGTACACACCCACAGCCTACGGTGTATTTTTAGCCGTTGTGTGTGTGTGAGCTATGCAACAGTTGTGTCCCCTCCCTCCTTTCTGCAGGATCGTTTACCCCTGGCTGTAGTGGGTAGTAACACCATTATCGAGGTCAATGGAAAGCGAGTGCGCGGGAGGCAGTACCCCTGGGGTGTGGCTGAAGGTGAGAGGTCAAAGGTCAACTGATCCCAGCCTGTAAATTGATCAACTAAGTGGAATCACACACACACACACACACACACACACACACACACACCCGCACACACAAATATTTCCACAGTTTTATTGGATTACTGAATATCATGTGTAGATGGTTTGCAAAGCAGTAACACAACCCATGCGCTCTTGTTTTGCTTTCATCGCAGTGTTCATCACACACGCAACACACACACAGAAAAATCATTCATGTTCTAAACACTTACTCATGTATTTTTTTAATTTTGTAATTTAATTAATAATCTAATGTTTTCAAGATGACCAACAGTGAAACAAGTTCTAGATCCAGCAATTGAAAAACTGCTAACAAAATTTGGTCAGTAACAAGATATAAATGATAGCATGTTCAAGTAACATTTTTCCATCATGGTAACTTCATTCCAACACGATAACATGTTGAAACTCAAGATGGATAATAACACAAAGTAAGTTAAAGGTACTTTTTGATCACTAGAGATGCTATGGAACAGCACAGTGATGAGCAGGCACCTGCTTTGTTTGTATGTTGTACTAAACTGGCTACACATGTACTCACAAGTCTGCTGTGACACAATACACACTCCTGCCAACTGCAGAGGGCGGTGATACAAATATGTGGTTCAGGCAGCCAATAAAAGACTGAGGGAAAAAAAAAGTCAAACAGGTGAAACATCAAACACAAACAGGTGTAAACGCGATACACTGAGGTCCACTCAGTGACTGTTCTGGAGCTTTTGATTGTGTCACATGATCGTCAGCATATGGAGCGGCCATGTTGTCATGGAAATGAATGAAGAATGGGGAAAAAATGAATAAATGAAAATAGTAGTTTCAAGGACTGGTTCAAAATTTTTAATGTGTGTCTTAGAGCAACAGTCAGGTGTCTATATGAACAGTGAAAGAGCTTTTCCTCGCTGTAATCATTCCTCCTGTTCATACTAGATATTAAATGACCCTTCAAATGTGCTTTCAATGTAAGTGATGGAGGCCAAAATCCACAGTGTGTCCACACAGTCATTTAAAAGTTGATGTGAAGCTTATATGAGGCTTCAGCAGTCTGAGTTAGTCATATCAAGTGGATATCTGACACATTTACAGTCTTTTTAGCATCAAATTCCCTCTTTGTGTTTCCTCGGACAGTGTTTCCCTGTTGAGCTGCAGGTGGAAGTTTAGTAACAAAAAGAGGAACTTTGGCACTAAAAAGACTGTAATGTTGAAAGATATCTACTTGATTTGACTCATTTGGACGCTGAAGCTTCATATTAGCTTGAGATAAACTTTTAAATACATTTTTTGCACAGAAGGAGGACTGTGGATTTTGTCCCCCATCACTTCCATTGTAAGTGCATTATGAAGGGATCTTCTAATGGTCAGTATGAACAGCAAGAAAAACATGTGTCAATGTTCATATGGACTCCTGACTGTTGTTTGAAGAAAAACTTGAAAAATGAGAGATCAGGAAAAGAATAGGAAAATGTTCTTGCATGAGGCCCAGTGTGTTTTAGTGAGAAACACTGAATTTAGACCAGTTGATTACAAGAAGATTACAGGATTAAAAGATTATTCCACAGGGTCACTTTAATACTTGTATGTTGAATCAGTTTCATTCCTAAAATGATGAATAAAATACCAGTTTATGTAAACTTTATTCGTATTTTGTATGAATTGGCCCCGACACAGTTGGCTTGTGTTTGTTCTGCTGCTAGTCGCACACACAGAGACACACCGAAGTCAGACATTTCTCTTCAGCACAGGATATGAGGGTTTTGTTTGACATGACACAGGAAGTTTCAGTCACACTGCGGTTAGACATATGTAACATGACAACATATTCAGCTTGAAGTGATGAGGACACAGTCTGAATGTGACTAAGCTCAGAGGTATTTACTGTAACAAATAAATTGGAGGCAGTGATGGGAACATTGCAGATCATATTAAATCTGATGTTCAGACTCTTTCTGTCGTCTCAAAAAAATACAACTGCGTAAGAAGTGCTTAGTGGATCACATGTAGGAGTGCTACCATGAAACTGGTTTGCCGTTCATGGAGAGTGAGTTTTGGAATACCAAAAATGTTTCTGGCTCCATGTCAGCATAAATATGGAGAGAGGGCGGGAGAGAGAAAGAGGGCAAGGTCCCTGAGAAGCTATGTGAGTCACTCTACCACAGCAGTCCAGAGAAACCTCAGGGGACTGTGGTGAGTTTACTGTAGGAGGGACAGAAAAGCAGCACATGATGCTCTCTGCTGGTGCTGTCTGGTACTACACTCATCCATATCTATGCTGCTCCATGTCATTATGTCATCTGCAGGGCTTTGGAGAGCCTGAAAAAGACTTTAGACAAAATAGTTAAATTTAAGGCTGTAAGTATGGAACCCTGAGTCACAAAAGGTTGTAAAAGTATTTAAGATGTGTAATAATACTGCTAAGTATATATAAAATTTGTGATAGATGGATGATTTAAATGTAAGAGATGAAAGAAGACCACAAAAATAGGAAAACTAAATAAAAAAGCTAGTGAAAGATGAATTGAAGAGTAAAATAAAGTTTTGATATATTTGATCAAATGGTCCATGGTAAAAAAACAAAAATAAAAAGCTATTTTCTGTTTTCACCAACTAATTAAATGAAAAGTACAGAGTGTTATTATTCTTTCTATACTTAAGTTAAAATGAGTTCATTAAATTTTTGACTCATCTGATAACCTTTTTCTTCTTTTTCTCTGTTTTGGAACCCTGTACTAACTACTCTTGTGTTGACTTTTTGATTAACACATTATTTCACTGCACTACATAATATAAACATACGGCCTACATATAATACTATAGAATGTATGTACTATATATTAATGGCCAGGAAATGAGAAAATGAAGCACAGAAACCCCATCATGTATGTTGTTCATTTTCATATTTGCATATCATATGATCACATATTGTCTGCTTTGCCCTCATCTTGATATTTTCAGAATTTCTATTTATGTCATGATGAATATATTTAACATTTCAGTATACTTAAATTTTAAGTTCAGTTCTGATAACATTGAACTAAACCAAAGTAATTGCTGTGATCTCACAATGTGGCGACATCACTAAGTCTACTAAGGCAAGAAACACGAGCAGTCAGATGATCAGACAGATTTGAAACAAGCTAACGGGTTAGCTCTCACTTATTTGGAAGAGAAAACAAAGGCTAACTGTTACATTATTACCCAAACTGTCCATTGTAAACAACCATCACATTTTACAGACCCACTTCCTGCTTCAACTTTGACTCACTGTTCTTACTGTAATTGTGCACACACAGTTTTCATATACAGTGACATTATGCGTGCACTGAGTTACTTTTGTCAGTACAGCATTATCAATATATATGAGAATAAAACCCAAGTTGTAATAAGTTGTAGTTCCTCTTTCATATGTTGATATGATGGGACTGGTAGCTGCATTGGTAAATATTAGTTGCTCTATATTCTATTGTCTAGTTTCCAGCATCCCTACGGGTCTCAGTTATGTTCATATGATGTTCTGATCAGATCATGTTATTGCGTCTAAACTCTGCTTCTGTTTGCTTCTTCTCACAGTGGAGAATGGAGAGCACTGTGATTTTACAATCCTCCGGAACATGCTCATCAGGTGAGCACAAACACACATCATCTGCAGCACAGGAGAGGTTATGCTGGGCTGACTGTCAGTGCCTAAATGTCTCATTCAACCCTGTGACAAATGAATGCCTGGTACCTGCAGTATTTCCCCTCAGATCTGTAATAATAGAAGAGGTCATAATTCATATTACTAGAAGAAGTACTATACCAATGCCAAACAGAATACAATTAAAGTTTTCCCACACAGTTCTCATGGAGAGACCAGAATAGTTGTGCTCAGGAGTGGATGCCACAGAAAATATAGCAAAGTGCAACACCTATATGAAAACATATACAAGAAAGACTATTGATTTAACAAAGCAGGTGTACAATAAGCAAATTGGTTCTTTCAGTGAGAAATGTGTTTATTTACATCCACTTTTGTTGTTTCCAGGACCCACATGCAGGACCTGAAGGATGTGACAAACAATGTTCATTATGAAAACTACCGTAGCAGGAAACTGGCTGCAGTCACCTATAATGGTGTGGACAACAACAAGACCAAAGGACAGCTAACCAAGTGAGTTCATCAGGACAAGTATACATGATATTGTTGTGTTCATGTTTCTTAAGTGCCCTTTAATAATATGTCAAGTGAAACAGGAGGTTGTCTTCTATCCTACTGGAACGTGTTGCCGATTTGGCTGCTGGTTCCGTCTCTGACCAGCACATTTACTATGTCACTGTGGAGGTAATTGCAGTTCAGAGGTCAAAGTCTTCAGCAACTGATTAAAGTTGCCAAGCTGTCACTAAAGCAGTCCAAACCTTTAAACCCATTTCTGGCCCAAACAAGCCAGCACTAACCCCCCACTAACTAGCCACCAGTATCAGTTGTGTCTAATCTGACAGCACTAACTGAGGCACCATCTGACTCCTAATCCACCAGCTGCAGCCGTCAGTAATCACCAGCACACTCTCACAAGCTAATGCATGGGTTATGGCAGCAAGCTAAGTGTCTGCATTTGTTTGTTTTTAGACCTGAGACGGCTGAAGGCATGTAAGTTATTTCACTTCTTCATAACCTCACAGATACTTTTCTTCCTCCTCGCTCCAACCTTTTTCATTTTCCCTGTCTCATAGGATTTTCTCTGTGCAACGCTTTGAAATTTATATATTGGTTTGAATGAAACATTGAAATATTATTAAATTTAGTGGGTTTGTTTGGCTATATATTACATGCCATAAATTCATACTAGAGACAGTAATACAATCAAAACATGTTATACCTTATAAGCTTCTGCATGAGATGTGTGCAATATCTCTAATTAATGTCATTCCATAAAGCATATTGACAATCAGCAAGATGGCTACTTGCTTTGCAGCTTGATTACACAGTTCTTATTAAGTACATTTGATGCCTTCATTGATTTCTGTGTGCAGTTACTGCAAAGCTAATGACTAATCAAAGGCCAAAACATACTGAACGTCATCCGTCAAAACGGCCACCCCTGTTATTTTGTACGTACAACCCCCATACCGGCAGTGAACAGGTGTGTGTCGACGCGCCGCCCTACAACACTTCATTACATCACCACTGTCAGAAAAACCAGTTTAGTACTTCAATACAATGTTGGCCTAACTACAGATGTTATTTACTAGCTTGTTGCTTGCTTTTTGCTGTAGTTTTAACTATTTCACTTTTCTGTATCTACAAGGCAAAAATTAATAATTGCTGGTTTATCTGCTGCTTTCAAAACATAATCTCATTGCTCAGATTATTATTTTTAGTTCGTTAGCATGGTCTAATGAGACAGAATTCAGCTAATACACAGCTTGTTAGCTGGTTTCACCTGATAACTGCTAGAAACATAAAACATGACAACAAAAACCTAATTTCAGCTGAATTTTTCATTTATCTGGTGTGACTACACTGCTAGCAACAAGGCTAACCATCTTGGAATGATGCATGAATGCTCTCAAGTCAGAATAACAGGAGCTAAATGCTAACCTCACCATGCCAGCTTCCTCACAATAAAAATGTTAACATGCTCATATTTAGTAG
Organism: Thunnus thynnus; assembly: GCF_963924715.1. Classification (NCBI taxonomy): domain Eukaryota; kingdom Metazoa; phylum Chordata; class Actinopteri; order Scombriformes; family Scombridae; genus Thunnus; species Thunnus thynnus. The sequence goes on from NC_089531.1 coordinate 28,204,245, forward strand.
GTATAAGATTTGCTATCTTAGTTTAGCTTGTTAGCATGCTAACCTGTTTAAAAAAGCATAAAACACAAATGAGGCTAATGGGAACCAAAGTATTGGACAAATTTAAATTTTGACCTGATGGGGGAACTAGATGAAAAGTCAGACAGTCCATAAAGTTAATACAATTCATCCTCTGGGTAACATGAATGTCTGTACCAAATTCCATGCTGCTAGTGTGGCTAAAATGAATGATACATTGACTGATACTGTAGATTTGTTTTCAATCATTGGTGTCTGTGAATATGTAAACTAGCTGCCATTAGTGCTCATCTCTACACAATTAATTTGAATAAATATAGCTAGCTAACTAGTAAACAGGCTGATTTAGCACTAGAAACAGGGTAAAAAATGCTTCTTCTAGCTACTATTGACACTTCTTCACCGGGACAAGTAGGTGATGTGTAGACATCATTGCTTAGCAAGGCATGGTTAGTGTCAGACCAAGGGCTTATTCTCTCATTAAAAGCCCCTGTCACCTTTTAGCTACACCCTTCTCTGGAAGCTGTCTATTGTAGAGGGCTTCCAGAGAAGGAAAGCAAGCTTGGTCTTTCCTCTTCCCCTGATCCTTCTTCTCCTTCTCATCACTCGGCACTCAGCCACACCTTAGTAAGGGGGAGGGGGACACATCTGTGGTTAACACTGATGTTAAATGTCCACCTGGGATGTCATAGATGTGTCACCATCCACATATCTTGCCACTTTGTGCGGTCTGTATGAACATGGTTTGTGTCTCCAGGAGTCCTCTCGCCCAGATGGAGGAGGAGCGGCGGGACCATGTGTCTAAGATGAAAAAGATGGAACAAGAAATGGAACAAGTGTTTGAGATGAAGGTCAAAGAGAAGCTCCAGAAGCTTAAAGACTCTGAGGCTGAGGTAAATCAATTAAGGTGTTTTTTTTTGTATTGTGTTTTCTTTATGAACTCTTGGCAAACCTCTGACTGCACTTCCATTTCCTTGCAGCTCCAGAGGCGTCACGAGCAAATGAAAAAGAACCTGGAGGCCCAACACAAAGAACTGGAAGAGAAGCGTCGCCAACATGAGGAGGAGAAGGCCAGCTGGGAGACCCAGCAGAGGATTCTGGAACAGCAGAAACTAGACGCCTCCAGGTAAATACACCTTCACACATGATGATCAGTGTCTTATTATGTTGCTTCTTAACTGGTTTAAAGAGGGGTTTCAGGCTTAATCTGACTGTAACCTTAATTACCTGAAGATGTCACTTAAACTTAATACAACTCACTGAAGACCCTACAGACTGTGCAACAAGAAACAGAAAACAGAAAATGTAAAAAAAATAAAAGTTTTAATTTAATTATTAAAAGAGCAAACAGTAATTTATTAATTTAAACTTAGGCTAGCAAAACAGGGCTCTATGCATTCTCTGGTCTCTCGCAAGCTGCAGGCTTTATGTAAAATAAATGACTATTTAGAGTAGAGATCAAAACAAAATTGAAAAAAGAAACTCTTCAATGTGCCATAATACTACTTTGTGTTTTTGACTTGAGAAAAAAATTGAATTTCTAGAGAAATAATGCAACACTGGTCACTTTGTTGCCCTGCTGCTGGAAATACTCAACAAATATGTATGTGTGTTTGACTGTTAGCCTCAGCAGTCATGTCTTACTCCTCTGTGAACCTCTGACTCACTACAGATCAAATGCTTTAACAAACAACCAAAATGCAAATCTGCTAAAAGCCCATATTCATTTAGAAAACAGTTTTTTGTAGGATTATTTTAAGTGGCCACATCATGCTTTGCAGCATTTCATTCAATTTTGCAACCACTAAAACAGAGCATAGTAGGACTTGCATGCTGGATTCTCCAATACAGACCTAAGATGCAAGGAATTGCACTAACACCTGGAGCCTATTGAAACTAAACAGATTGTGTTTTTTGGAAGGCAAGAGACTCTTGGATGCTTGACTGCTTCTCTGTGCTCTTGTTTCTTGTATTTTACAGGACCTTGGAAAAGAACAAAAAGAAGAAGATATTTTAATATCCCCGGAGGACCTTCCCAATGTTACAGTGTATTATTATTTGCCAACCTGCCAGCCTTGATTGTCAAAACATCTGTCGATCAACTACATCCGCTGTTTGACCATATTACTGTGTAATAATCAAAAGAAAGCCAGGGGGCAGTATTGTGTGGACTCTGAATTTGACCAATCGACCTCAAAAATACTTCACATTTCTACATGTTCCTCTTTAAAGAACTGTTCTTATCTCTGTTGACTCCTACCAGGGACACACAATTATATTAACACAGAAAACGCCACTGGCATCCTTCCCTCATGTTAAACACAAAGACAAAGTTCAGAGTCCACTCAGTCTTTCCTCTTTTCTTTCTCTAGTTTGGGAATGTTGGATGCTGCACTGGCAGTGCTGTATCCTTTTAATGCCAAAAAACAAACAAAGAGGTCAGCCTTTCACTTCTGCACATTGGCAGACTGTGTAAGGCTGAAGCTCACCTCAGGCACTGTTTTTTATATAAATATATATCTTTTGGTTCTCTTTTTTAGGTCTCACATTTTATTTCCTCCCAAGGTATTATGCTCCCCCATCTCCTGTAATGTAAATTGTATAACCATGAACTGCAGTGTTTAACTTCAATCACGTGTAACATTTTCTTACTTCGTGTTCATTTTCTTTTTTTCTTTTGTATTGGTCCTGGTAGAGAAATTGTGTTGATTTTTGTTTTCGATTATCATAGCCCATGTTTTCCAGCCCTGCTCTTGGAAACCCTCCATGTATTCCTGACTTCACTCATCCTGAGTGCAACAATGTAAAGAAACTGCTCAACTGCTTTTTACATAATGAATCAACACACCTTTAGTTGAACTTCTTGTCCAGATTCTATATGCAACTAGCCTGGGAACCACATGAAACTGAAAGCTCATGTTTTATTTGCTCTGGCAGATGCATCTGACCCACCTCCCATTCAGACAGATTTACAGCTGACCTGGCCCGAGTCAGGCCAATCACATCACAACCACAATGTATCTGTATAGTCATCGTACAGATATGATGACTGTACAGATGACTGTGCGGGCTACGTCGCACAGCGCTACGTCACACGTTACGTTGCTCTAATTGGTTGTAGATCTGTCCAGTTGCATCCAGAGGCATTTTGGTCTGCGCCCGTTGATAACGCTACTTGGAAATCAAAAATGAACTCAGAGGTCCCAGAGTAATTTGCATTTGTGAATCGATCTGGCAATCCCAGGCTAATATGCAACAGCAACACAAACAAATCTTTCCAGGGGCAGGATCTTGAAAGGCTGTGTGAGATGTCAGTGGACAGGAAAGCTGGAGCTGAGATGCTTCAGTCAAACAGCAGTCGGCTCCATAACCGTACCAAGCTGGCTTTCTTTACATCACATTTAGCACTGTTTGTGTACTGCATCTGTATTTTGTAATGTTTTGTTTTTACTGTAAAAAGTCACATAATAAAATTGTGATGGGGAAAAACAGGTGAATTTGGTGAAAGTGTTTGAAAAGATTACACTACAAGACAAAAAGGCACACTGTGGCAAAAAGTATGTGGACAACTGAATATTAAATCCACATGGGGTTATTGAACATGTCATTCCAAAACCATGTTCAGTAATATATTGCTATGTCAGCCTCCACTCTTCTGGTTTTAGGCTTTCCACTAGATGTTGGAACCTGGATGCAAGTTTGGTAGGTCCAGCACTGATGTTGTGCAATAAGGTCTGGCTCACAGTCAGTGCTGCAGTTCATCCCAAAGATGTTGGATGGGGTTGAGGTCAGGGCTCTGCAGGCCAGTCAGCTTTTTCTAAACCAAACTGGGAAAACTTTTTCTTATAGAGCTGTCTTTGTGCACAAGGGCTTTGTCATGCTGAAACAGGAAAGGGGCAAACACAAACTGTTGACAAAATGAAGTTTGTCAACTGAATTTGTAAAAACACTATCATAATATTAAAACATCACTGTATGCTGTAGCATGATGTTTTCCCTTCATTGGAAAGAAGGGGGTTAGCCTAAACCATGACAACCAGCCCAAGACCCAAAGTAAACAAAACTATGTGGACACAGGTAGGGCTGGATACTGAATACGTTAATACTGAGTATAAAAAAACTAACGTACCCAAAGCTGGCATCAAATGCTTGCTCAGATTTTTACGTTTTTTCACTTATTCCTTGATCAAAGTTACTGATTTTTGCATTTTTGTGCTTTTATGTGTTTTACTTTAACGACTAAAATGACCACGTAGAGAATCATGTTTTATATTCCTTGAAGTAAAGTACTGAAAAAGTATAACCATATGCAGCACTACACATTGGTTTCCACATGCCTCTGCCTATGAAGTACAGGTTTGCATTTGGGTCCTAATTATGTTTGCTTCCAGCAGGTGGCAGCACTGCACTGCCTCCTCAGTTTGTACATGTTCAGGGACTCTCCATGCGTTTGATCAGCCTTATCAGTGTTTCTTTGGACTTTAAACATGACCAGCTGTTTTTGTCTCAATGCACTCAAAACCCCAAGTATGCTTAGTAAAGGATTCACAGTCCACTTGTGTTGTCATAGCCTTTTACCCACTGGAAAGATCCTTCCTGTCTAACCTTCTGGGCATTTTGCTCAAACAGGTCAGATTAGAGGCTTTATCACAGTGCACTTCAGTCTGAGGGTCACCAAGGCAATAGCTGCCCACTTGACACTTGTGACAAAAGAGCCAGTAAGGTAGTCTGTTTGTGTTATTTGGGTACTATGTTTCCTTGTAATTTCTTGAGAATTAAAGGAAAGGGGGCTGACTTGGTTTTCAGAGTGGAAGTCTGTGACACCACCTTGGGTTCTTGAGGGGGTCAAGCGGTTCAGAAAGTTCTAGGAGGTAGTGAGGGTATTCCAGGTGTCCTTGTGAAGATTGCAGACTTTCTTGACAGATGTCTTGAGGTGGTTATTTGTGAGGGTCTCTGGAGATTCTTGGAGGAGCTCACTGAGCCCTTGTGGGAGTTCGAGGAGCTCTAATACTTAGATTTTATAGTCTAAGTTTTGGGGGATTCTAGGGATCACTGAGGAGTCTCCAGAGGTCATTGATAGGATTTTAAGTTGTCTTTAAGTTCTAATGATTCTTCTCTTAGCAGTCCTTAAGTGAGTGCTTGAGGTGGTTCCTTGGGTCCCTGTGATGGTTCATGGACAAGGACAGGGAATTCTTGAAGGAGGCCCTTGAGTCCTTGTGGTAGCTCTAGGGGCTTTTAAGTGTGGTTTAGAGGTCCTTAAAGGATTTAAGAAGACCTTGAGGTGTTCCAGGGATTCTTGGGAAGGTTTTGGGAGTCACTGAGGAGATTCCAGGAGTCCTTAATGTGGCTCTAATGGCTGGGGGAGGAACTTGACAGGGGTGGATTTTTGGGCCCCTGTTATTCAGAGGGTTCTTGAGGAGATTTCAGGGGTAACAAGAGATTCCAGGAGTTCCAGAGATTGTTGAAGGAGTAGATGGGGTTCTTTGGGAGTCTCTGAGATCCTTAACAGGGATCTGGGGTTCATGAGAGGAGTCCAGATGCACTTAAAAGGATTGCAGGGGTTGCTGAGACAGTTCCATGGTTCCTGGACTTCTTGAACAGTTTTTAAATGGCTCTTGGGGCTTCAGGAATTCTTACTGATTTTCTCTAAGCACGTAAAAGGGCTCAAACATACATAAAATAAACTCAATAATTACATAAACTTTCTAAAACTGGCCTTAGTACAATATACATTATTTTCTTGTAATCATTTACCTTTGTGTGCCTATTTGCAATTATGCCTTGTAAGATAAAATGGTTCCTGACAGTGAAATGAAATGAAATGCCATACCTTTTTATCTTCACATTAAAAATTATATTTTTGCCAGTAGTCCAACAACATGTAATACAAGAGAGCAACAAATTTTTAAGTCACCAAATAGTATTGATTGTAGACACGCTGAATACAATAGAATATGAAACTAGCCAACCAAAAGGCTATGACATAGCAACTAACCTTTATACTAATAATTGAGCCTGAGATTATTTAATTTTAATGTTAAAGTTTGGTTCAGGGCGAGAGGAGTAAAATCAATTAACCTTATGAACCCTCAGCAGACAGACTATGTCCTATTAGCACTCTAAAGAACTGTTAGACGTGAACACAATGAAAAGTGGATTGGTATGGGTTTTTAATGGCTGATGCAATCATTATTGTTTTATGGATTACAGCAGCAGATTTTGCTTATCATTATTTGTCAGTAATCTTTTCTTTCCAAAAGATTAGAAGTATTCCATCTATCCTCCAGGATGTCACAATCAAGGTGGAAAAGTTAAAACAGCATTAAGACCTTCCTGGTCCACTCCTCACTGAAACCTATGTCACAGGAATTGTGTTGCTAGGAAACAGCTTGGGTCTAGGTTTACTTCCTGACCACAGCTGACTTTAGCAAACAGCACAACAGGAGATGAATATGGGCCCATTTAGGATGTTTGTGAATCGTAGTGTTGCATTTGAATCAGTTCAAAGTGAGGTCTTCCCACAGACAGCCAATATATTGATCAGTTCCAAATTAAAGCTTCTAATCATTCACCCTGTATCATATCAATATCAGATGTGGTCAATAGATTTTTAATTTAAAAAGTCAGTATTGGCTCCATTTATTGATATAATCCTAAATTTGGTGTTCCTTCTGGCTTATTCAAACAAATGCTGGACCCTTTGGACTCACACACAAACACACACACACACTGCTGCACTGCAGTATCACGCCACAGTCTTCCTAATGTGACAGCTAGTCTGCTTTGGCCTCTCCATTTGCTGATTGGTCGGCTGTGCCCTCGGGTCACCCAGGTGAAGACACCCCCAGCCAATTACAGCAGTGTACACTAAAACACCATTTGTCAGCCCACATGACAAGACAGGAGCGGGTCACAAATCTAATCCTGCTTCGGGCTCCAAAAAGACAGGAACTGACCTGTCTTCATTGCAATGATTCTTTGTTTAACACAGTATTTTTGCAGCTACGTATACTGCTATTAAACCATAACTTGCTTCATTCTCTGATTTAAATCTGCTTTATTTTTCTTTATTAACTCACTATACCTTCCTGTCCATTGTACCTTACTGTACCTCCACTATTGCTGCCAACTTCTGCTCCTTATCAGGTTAATCAGAGTCTCTTCATGTTTGGTTAATTGCTGTTCTGACATTGACCTGGTTCATTGAGAGCTGCAGTGTTTCTGGGTTAGCTCCAGCCCTGGGCAAAATGATAAGACTGTAGGAAATGTGTCACAGAGACCGTCAACACTCTTTCTGTTGGGCTCAGTTTTATACACTCCAGACAAAGCATGTTATTCAGAGAGCCAGCAATGGGATCAGTAGACTCTAGAATTTTTTTCACTTTTTTCATCAGTACTTTTGGATTGAGCCTGCCTATAGGTGACATTTTTGTGCCAATATTTAAATGTATCTTGTATGAGAATAATAGTTTTCATGCTCAAACATTTCCAAACTCCTCATTATCCTTCATTTACTCAGGGACTAAAAGTCTCTGAGTTAGCATGTAGTCAATCATGAGACATTACATATCTGCTTTAAAATATATTATACCTGTTACTGCTGATGTAAGTGGTATTACAACTAATAAGAACAATATGAGACAGCACTAGGAATAAAGGAATCTTCCCTATTCGTGTAAAATTGATCCCATTTAAAATAGTCTGCAGTGAGATAGATGCTAAAATGAGCAAGTCATCATGCTCACAATGATAATACCAACATGCTGGTGTTTAGGAGAGAATGTTTACCGTGTTCACTACTTAAGTTTAGCATATTAGCATGCTAACATTTACTGATTAGCACTGAATACAAAGTACAGCTCAGGAATGTCTTTAGTTTTGCAGGTATTTGAAAAAAATACCTGCAAAACTAAAGCAAGTGTCACAATTCATCCTGTGGGGAACAGGTCAGGGATATCTTTGCGTTGTCAAGACATTTTACTTAAAACCACAATGTAAACCTGTGACAACATAGAAAAGGTTAAGGGATCATCAAAGTGATTGGGATTCATCTTCAGGAAACTATGAATGTGCAAAATTTAGTGTTAATCCATCGAGTAGATAAAGCCATATCTCATTATAAGTTAAAGCTTTGACCTGCTGGAGGTGCTAGAGGAAAGGTTATTGGCTCACCAAAGTCATTGGCATTCATCCTATTGGGACCATGAACGTCTGTAATGAATTTGTGGAAATCCATTCAAAAGCTATAGAGATTTTCCCATCTGGACCAAAGTGGGGTAGATTGACCAACCAACTAAAGACATTGCCTTTCCTGGAGCCACACTATCATAGCAAAAAAGTAAAGCCACACTAGCAAACCCTGAAGGCTCCTATGGTAATTACTCCCTGAAAAATGAATGGGTTGGATTAAATTACAGATCATATGGATGTAATGAAGAATTTACTGATGAATGTGCTCTTCTTTGAGCCTACAAAATTCATTACGATCTACTCACTTGATCTGTGATTGCCTTTTAGTGACACTAAAGAGCTCTGAGGAACCATCCTCTGGGGACCATGAATATCCACAGCAAATCTCTTTTGGAAACAGCCAAGAGTTCATCTTGTACACAATTTTGATGATTTGACATAATAGGAGAGGTCTTAAAGTGCTCAAAATGGAAAGGTTGCATCTTCAGGGAAGCATGAATGTGCTCAGTAAATGTCATGCCAAACTGCACATTAGATTTTGAAATGTCTAATGTAAGATGGTGGTACTAGAGGATGCAAAGTAGGGGAGGAGGGGTCACCAAAATCATTAGGACTCTGGTCCTTAGGACATCCTCTGGAGACCATGAATATCTACAATGAACTTGCTTTGGAACAAAGTGCTGGACAGACCTGCTGCCACCATGGAAAGATCATTAGTATTATTGAAACCCTTACAAAAACAGACACAAATAACGCTAATTTGTTTTTATAATTCCAAACCACAAGCATCCATTTATTCTACATGGAATTGTCATTGTTCATGATGTTCATAAGTCTATTTATTACACTCATTTCCACTACCTTGAGTTCTTAGGATGCACTGACAACACATCATACTCAAAGGACAAAACAAGGACATGCTAGCAGGGAAACATTTAATTGTAATTACAAAGTGTTTGACAAGTAACTGTACAACATCTGATCTTCTCTGGCCTCCATCCATAGGCTAACACGAGTCTTTACTTACAAGGTCAAGTGGGGCCAAAATCTCCACCTGCCAAAAACCGCAGGATTAGACAGTAATATTAGACAGCAGACAGGATTAGATACCATCAATGAAAATCAACCCTAAACCACTGTCGTGTTCTTTAAATTCATATCACTGTGAAATCCAAATCCTCTTAACTAATTTGGATGTAGATCAGAATCACTCCTTCCTTTCTACTTGCCCTTTTTAGGAATGTTGATACCTTCAGTTTTGAGTCCTGATTATTTTTCACCATCTTACATGTTGAACTCCTCGAGTCTTTCTTGTGTTACCCATGTTGCATAAGAGCTGAGGTCAGGCAGAGGTGGCAATGTGCAGTATTTATGCCATGGGGTACCATGGTTCTAAATAGAGTTGTGATATGAACAGTGGACTATCCGTTTACTACAGAGGAACTTGGCACACAGCTGACTGTCTGCTCTACATTATCTGTTAGGGCCAGAGATCCATGGCACAGGTTACTAATTGAACATTGCACCCAAATGATAAAGTAAAAGTTCCATGTGATAGAATTTGCATTTGACAGATATGATGCATTACATAACTGTCTGTGGAGTAGGAAACAGTGCTGACTGTGAAGCCTATAATCAAAATGATGAGCTAGATATTCTCGTGCAAAAGCTATGATGGTTGTCAAATTAAAATAGTGCTAATTTTATTTTGGAATCCATGCATCCCTCTCAACAACCCATTAAGTGTATCAAGAACTGCTGGAAACCCTCTAAGGACTTAAAAATGTCTAAGAATCACTGGAGCGCCCAAGAGTGATTTTTGGGCACTCCAGTCAAGAAGCCCAGGAACCAAGGACCCCTGTAATCCTTGGAGAACCATGGTGTGCGAAACCCCTGGAACCATCCCAGCAACCCCTGCAATCCTCTCTGAATCCTCTCAACAACGAATGGAACCCCCTTAATTCCCTAGAACCCATTTGATACTCCTCAGATCACCCTCAAACATCCTTTGAACTCCATCAATCGCCTACGTAAACCCCTCAAGATCTCTAGATCCACTTAAGAGCCATAGAAGTACTCAAAAACCTCTGTTGAAGATCCCTGGAAACATCCTGAATACTCTCAGGTACCCTTAATATCCTCTGAAAGACCATTTGAACCACCTCAAGAACTAGAGGAATTAAGAATTAAAAAAGAAATAAAATATCCTTGGTGCTCCACAGGAATTCCCTTCTAATACTCTTCAGAGCCACCTGAGGGATCCTTGGAACCCCACAAAGACCTCCCAAAACTTCTCTACATCATTGTAAACCCCCAGGAGCCCACAGGATCTCTCAGTAACTTCTGGAGACCTGTTTCAGATCCCCTAGAACTGCATGGAGAATTCAAGAGGATCCTTCAAAGATCCCTTGTTACCTCTGTGGTCATCACAAGGACCCTTGGAATTCCCTTATGACCCTTCAAGAAGCCCTGAAACCCATTCAGAACCTCTGGAATCCTCATCTAGGCCCTGGATTCTCCTGAGACTCTCTAAAACCAACTGAAGCATCAGTGCAACCCTGTCAAGAACTCACAGTGGTCTCTAAATCGCATTTTGAAAATTACTGGTGTAGCATAATTACAATAACTATTCAAATAAATACAGAAATAAAGCACTATTGGCACTGAAATCTGCACTTGTGCACATATTAATTAGTCCCAAACTAGGTGTATATGGTGTATATCTCTGTTGCTTTGTGGCTGTCTTATTTCCATTTAGAAAGAATATATTTAAACTGATTGGATTTGTGAGCAGTGGGTGTATTTCAAAAGAATCATCCAATCCATGAATGGAGAGTTTCTCAACACCATTACAGAGGAGAGAAAGCATTAGATCAATGGATAATCACAGGCTTTGTTGATAAAGAATGAGACCAAAGCATGCGTCTTATCTAAAATTATAATGTTATGCTAATTCAATTAGGTAGGATCAGAGCGGAAGCAGCCAGAGCGTTGGTTACACACCTTCTGTTGATAGAGTCCACAGTAAAATACTGAAAGGTTTGACCAATTGCTGCAGACTGGTCCTACTGTTTGGTCCTGATAGATGTGTTCATTTCAGGTTTGAATTTTCTCAAAAGTTCTTCCTCAAAACAAAAGACTAGAATCAAAAATCTTTGAGGGGCAATTCACCCACTTCACAGGGGCTGTGAAAATAGTTGTATAGCCTGCTGCTTGGATTTTGACTATTCTTTTTTCAATTCTTTTTTCACAGCATGTTACAATTTGTCTGTCAAAACCACTTGCTGCAAAAGTGAAAACTTCATGTTTGGTTTGATGAGAATAATTAGCTCAGACCAATACTAAAGATTCAGGTTGAAAGGTCTTTACAAATACCAATAAGAAACCTGAATATAAAAATGATTACGTTTCACAAAAATATGTTTGTAATGTAAGATCAGGAATCATTTAAAACTATACAGGCTATTATCCTGCTTTACTGCAAACAGGCTTTTTGTTGCTACAAAGTCCAGGAATTATTTAATGATCAATTATTAACCTACATTAAAGCCAAATCCAAATTTGAATATACCCTATATCAAAATTTACATATATATATAGTCAGCTCTTCTTCTCCAGTGAGAGAAAACATTTAGTTGTCGTGGCTGGAGCCTCCTGCTACTGCTGATAATGAAGGAAACCTTTGCTTTCAAAGTAAAAGCCGGGTTGACAAATGACTTTTTTTTCTTTTATCAACATTAAGTTTCTAGGCACAGAAAAAGAAAATTATATTTAAAAGATGGACCACATGTGCATTAAATCCATTGTAAAATGTGTTCAACTTTATAATAGGATAAATTTAAAATTTGGCCAGAAATTAAAAATAATGGGCAATAAATTGAGAATAACATATATTTCGAAATTTATTGTAGAGACATTTAATAATCAATAAATCAATACAGAAAATCTTTATTTCTTGACCTTTTATTTCTTTCTTGGCAAAGTTTTAAATGTATCAATGTATTTAAAGCTATGGTGCGCAGTTCACATTTATTAATGTATATTTATTTCTTGTGTCCTTTTTTGTTTCCCATAGTCTGAGAGGACAGGCCCTGTATTGAATGTAATTTAACATACGGAGTAGGCTATGGCTATGGCTTTGGCATTAGTGTTTATTGATTTACTCTATATATTCATTTGAACTGGCTTGCATGCTTATCCTTCCTCCTTACTTTTATTCTGAAGACCACAAATAAGGTGTTCCGGTATTGTCTTGGCTGAACCTGTGTGACTTGACGCACGCTGGAAGCAGTGGTTTGTAATGATGTGAGAACTGGCGTCTCCCTGTCAGATCAGTGAGTGTGGAGGCCGACCTGTGGCCAGACGGACAGCAGACTGAGTGAGGGCAAAGTTTTCTGTGGAGACTGTTTATATCCAGCTCTTCTCTCACACACAGACACACAGTCAGCTGCTGCCGCCCGGAGCGCACAGACACGGTGAGCAGCATGTAGCCGGGGCTGTGGACAGCTGCTGTATGGTGCGTATGTCTAAAATCATTTTTAATGAAGGGAAGAAGGTGAAATCTGGACGCTCTGATGTGTGAGCCTGTGTGACTGTCACTTGTCTGCTCTCTGTGCTGCTTGTGTTTCAGTCTCTTCTCTCTCTGCCGTGGCCCTCTGCCTGCCGCCGTCCGCTGCACTGATCCGAGCCCCGGTGACCCGCTGGAGCCATGGGTGGGAGTCTGGGCTGCCACCGCTCCATCCCCAAGGACCCCACTGACTTCAGCTGCGGCAAGCGTAAATTCAGCGCTGCGTGTAACTTCGGCCACATCCTGGTGAACCAGGAGCGGCTCAACATCAACACAGCCACCGAGGAGGAACTCATGACTCTACCGGGAGTCAACCGCACTGTTGCGCAGAATATCGTGGAGTACCGGGACTGTATCGGGGGGTTTAAAAAGGTGGAGGATCTTGCTCTGGTGAGCGGGATCGGTGCCACCAAACTAGAGGTGATCAAACTGGAAATATGCGTCTCCAGCAGGACCAGTTCGTCCCAGCACTCGCCGTCCTCGCTGCGCAAAGACCTGGACCATCAGTCCTACACTGGGATGAACATTAACACCGCGACCCCGGCGCAGCTCATGAGCATCCGAGGCATCACGGAGAAAATAGCCAAGAACATCGTGGCCTATCGGGCGGAACACGGCCCGTTCAAAAACATCGAGGACCTGGTGAGGGTCAGCTACATCAACAGCTCCCTGCTGGACAAAATCCGCTTCCAGGTGTTCGTGGAGCGCTCCAGGGCGCCCTCAACCAACACCAACGGAGGGCTGACCTGTACCACAAAGTCCCACCCCAGCCCAACTTCATTCAGCCTCAGGAGCGACGACCTGGACCTCCCGCCCGGAGGACCGACCCAGATCATCTCTGTGCGGCCCAACGTGGAGCCCCCACCCGGGCTGCGGGACGGGAAGCCCGTGGTGCGCGTGGCCACATGGAGCTTGCAGAGCTGTTCCTGCGATAAGGCCAACAACCCGGGGGTCAAAGAGGTGGTGTGCATGACCCTGCTGGAGAACGAGTGAGTACAACTTCCAGGGATTAATACACTTGAGTATGACATATTAAGTATTTGATGAACATAGTTAGTTGGATGTGTCATAGTGAGGTAGTGTCATACACCAAAAGTGAGGCAAACTTATATAAATGTCTTATTAATGGAGAGAAGATGCAAAGATCAGGCAAAAGCTCAAAAGTCATTTAAAGCCGACAAAATCTGTAGCTATTTTTTTTCACCAAACACATTAAAAACAAGATTTAAATTTCATTTTTGAAACATCTGTGCCAGCAGTGCCACGTAGAAGCCATACCTGGGCCGGTCAGTCTGCTAGAGCATAGTGACCTGTAACTAATTATTTTATGCTTCAAAAAATGCAAATGATTTACCATCAAAAGCTGAAGTAGCAAATAAGGAAGTGTCTTTCACAAATGATGCCTGACTTTCTTTATATTTGTTTGTGGCCCCCCAAAAAATCCTTATAAACAGTACATCACATGGTCACACAACAGTCTGGTTAGGTACCCCTAACCACCAGGGGCCCCAGAAAGCCCAGGTTCACTGCATGTCATTTGGTTTTAATAATTGGATTAATTACAATTTAACTTAATGGAAGAAATAAAATACGCTTTTAAGAAATGTAAAACTTTGTTAAAACTTGATCTTCTAAGAACTGTTTCCTAGTTAGAAAAAGTGCAAAAGAAAAAAAAAAATCACACAAAAGACAAATGTATACTGGAATTATGACAAAAAAGAATCCAAAGTGTTGTTTTTTGCTTGCTTGACTGCCCACAAAAGTGCAACAAAAAGTGATATGTAGTTAAATAGTACAGAGTGCCAATATAAGCTCTTTACAAGGTAATAGCCCTACAAGATCAACACAGCAGGGTTCTGGGCCACACCTGTTTAAATGTAACAGGAACAAGCTTCACAGAGTCTTATGCAACATTTCTGATCCTTTGATTCACTTTGAGTTGCTTGTGTCAGTTGTTTGACAAAGTATCACTTGAAAAGAAAATGAATGAAGAGCAGAGAGAGAGCAACAGGATATTTAGTCGACTAGTTAAGGTGTCTTCTTTTACTCCAAGAGAAACATTTGTGCAAATATGAGCCTCTGTGAATCAGGTTAATCTGCTGAGATAAACTCTGAGAGCAGAGTTTCAGTGACAGGCTGGTCCATGAATGAATAACAAAAAAATCAATTGAACAGGATTCTCTTGGTGTTTGTTTGACAACAAGCTGCACGGATAAAAAGTTCCTCTGACCAGGCCTGAGATGGCTCAGCACAAAATGACTCACAAGATATGTACTTTGTCCCGCTCACATGTCTGCTCACACAGCCTCCATGTCTTTCATTTACAATTCTTTGTTCGTAATACACAGTTCTTGAGCTGGGTGTAACCAGGCTATCGCAGTGTGTCTTGGCACAAAGTTACATAGGCTGGGTTTGCCTGTTCAATTAACCAGAGCAGTGCAGTATCCTGCCTTGGGTTGGTGAGCCCTTACCTGCCTTGAAGGGTGGAAGGGGTGGAGGGGTTAATAGAGGGCATTCAAGTTGTTATGTCTGAAACTGTCACTGCCAGTAAAATTAGTATCCTCTGCTATGTAGCCATCATATGATTCACCATAGCACCTCAACATTCTCTCCTCTGACGTATGGACAACGTGTCGCACCAAACTCCAACTGAAAATGTGTCATTTAATGTTACTTCCTGTACACATTTAGTTGGACATGACTGAAGAGCTTTGTTGAATTGTCCACTTCTGTTTATCAATTCTGCTTATGGCTAATACACCAAGTAGAACTTATTTTATTACAATTTTGATTTCCTTACTTGATTCACCTGTTTTTCACACAATCATGACACACTGAATTACACTGTCACGAGCTGTGGAAAACCATGCTTACCAATTATTAAAATTCAGATGATATTGAAATAATTGGTGCTGGGTTTAAGATTTTCACAATTTATAAAGAAGTCTTTTTGGTCATGTTCTACAAGGTGTCAGAGGCGCTTTGGTACCCTATGCAGAACTGAATTAAGCAGAACTGGATTCTGTTTAGGGCCCCATTGTGAACCATACATCCTTTTCTGTTATGTTATCAAAGCGCCATCAGGCATCAAGTTAGCAAGGTGGCTACAGCAAGTAGCAGGTCTGTTGTCTCATCATAACATCCTTCCTGTTCTCACTAGCTGGCTACTAAGAAGCTTTTCTGTGGAAGCACTACCAGAAAGATGAGTTTATTTCAATGCTCTTCAGGCTATTTTTGTTATTTTTATTATCTCCTGACCCCCTGGTTGCTGCAGGGTCCTTCTTAGTTCTGCTCTAGTTTTTTCTTATTGGAGAGAAGATTCAGCATGTTGAATCGATGAGAGAAAGCTGTTCAGCCTTATGAAACTGTGATGTCAGTTGTTTAGTACAGTTTATTATTATTTTTTGCCCCCTTTTTTTTCTTCAACAGGCAAAAGACCACAGGCTGAAAATATCACTGCAAAGCAAAGCAACCCTAACCCTAACAAAATACACATATTCTCAATTTGCATTCCAAACATATGGCAAGACTGTTGAATTATATTTACAGTGGTGTGAAAATGGTTCACCAGATCATATTGTTTATCTCTTCATTTTTTCTTTGGAGTACAAGTACAAAGTATTAGTACTAGTTGATTTCTCTTTCATATATGTTCACAAACAACTTGAATAGAAAACAAGGCAACGAGAGGTGACGTGAGGCGACCTAAAGGCCTCAGTAGTCTTCAAACAAAGTGCTTGTCGGATCATCTAACAGCATCTGAAACCCTATTTCTTGACTGAATGGGGAGGTTTTGTGTCAGACAATTTTTGTAACTTCCCAAAAAAGATAATCTGGCCATTACACCAACTTTGCACAGTGATTGGCCGGGTTTGTGGAGGTGAGAAAGTAGGCAGGGTTTGAACTTGTCTCTCAAGCTCTCTTTTTTCATTCTTTACACAGCTACGTCCGAGGGTAACAACATAAATGTTTTCGAGGAGAGACTGTATGAACGTGTGCTCCTTTATCTGCATGTGTGATTCATTGCATTTCACACCTCTCTATGGTGACAGGTTTTTCATCTCTCTGTGATTGACGCCATTTATAAATGGTATAAAACACTTTTGCTTTTAGATGCGGTTGAATGACCTTTTGTATGAATTTGACACTAACTTGGACCTTATGGTAACGCAGCCAGAGGGCTTTGATCAACACTAGTTTTAAAACCAACTGGGTATGTCAGGACCCTTAAGGGTTCATTATGCTAGAAATGAATTAGTTTGTACAATAAGTACATAGCTGTTCTGAATCACCACACTGGAAGGTGGGATGAAGAACCTGCCATCATAGCCTCCTCCTGGCTTTATCCCAAGAATGCTTTGAATTATCTGCGACTTGTGTATCTTTGTATTCTCACCTTAATGAAATGTACAAATTGAGATAACAGCGTACACTTTCAACATGATTCATGTCTTTGAAGCTTTCTTCAAAGGCGTACATGGTGTTTCCCTGCTTACACCTCACACCTGCACACTCCAGCCAGTCGTTGCATGAAGTGGGTGTGATGGTCAGATTACCAGTTTCAGAATGGTGGGACGAAGCCCCTCCAATTCCAACGTTGGAAACATGTTGTAGAGGAGACTGTTAGACTAGCACTTCATCATCACTTCACCTTTTCATAATCATCCATGTTTATTAAGTCGTCCATAAACCTCCACCACACCAAGTGTAAACTGCACTAGGTAAACCCTCCAGCCTCACATGATAGATGCATTTGAACAAGGGGTGTCTGCTGTCATGTGTGTTTTGATAAGAACCATCTGATTACCTTTGGCGCCGTCTTAGATCATCTTCCTTCATATCTGCCTCCCCTTCCATCTCCTCTGTAACCCACCCTCTTATAAATCTCCAGCACTTCCCTCACTCATGCCTCCCACTTCCTGTGTTCCCAAGCCATGGGTAACAATCTTAGTGGTGATATTGGAGGGTTGATTGTTATGGAGGAACAGCCGGCAGCAGGAGGAGGAGGAGGCTGTAGAGGAGATATGGTGTGTTTGCACAGCGCTCGGGCTCCGCTGTGTGAGCAATCACAAGATCCAGGCTGAGTTTACTCACTTCCTGGCTTTCCTCCAAGCACCAGAAGAGAGCTACTAGAGTTCAATGAACTCCTGCTTACCAAAGGTGAAACAGCAGACTGCGCTCAGCCATCAGAGCCTCACAAGGCCTGCTGATGTTAGTGATCAGCCAGCCTCACACACTGAAACAGCCACCACTAACTCTTAACAGCGGGGTTAATCTGGATCAAGGTACGGATGTGAGCTGACAGGCTCTCACTTGACTCAGAGCAAATGTGGCTACAGTGGTGAAAAGCTGTTGCTGTCAAATCTTCTCCAGGGATCCTCTCTGTCTGCATGACAGGTTACAGGAGGACTTTTCTGTGTCTGGAGTGATCCACACAGTTTTTTCTGTGCTTCATCAGTTCATGTTTTTTTTTTGTGTATGTGTGTGTGTGTGTCAGAGTGGAATTTGGCTGTCTGCGTTTTGAAACCCTCACATGACGTCTATAATGTGTTTTGCAGTGCTGCTGTGAAACTTCCAAGCTGTATGAAGCAAGAATTTTAAGAAACAACCAACGCCCATCCTCTGTGTCAAAATCGCACAGTGATGCTGCAAGAGACAACATCGCTGCCATGCATTATTCATTCAATTTACCATCCCGCGTACCTGACACTTCACCGCACACAGGAAGTGAAGAATCAAAACAAACAATCGAGTTACAGGACAGCAGTGAGGACGTGATCTATCTACAGAAAGCTGGGCTCACCAGCATTAGATCTTTTGTCATGTCTTTGATTTTATTTGGTCTGAATGATGATAGACCAGCCAGGCTGGTAAATATGAGCTCAATGTGTGCAGTTCACAAAGCACACATAGTTTTGTTATTGCTTCAAACAAGTAAAGTCCAGTAGAACAGACGTTTCAGCTCGCTGTCATGTTAGCAGAGTCCCTTTACTTGGTACTGAGTGACTGAACTGTTACTCATCACATGTAAAGTTGTGGGAGACAGATTGTTATTCTCCATCACATCCCTCAGCTCTGGCTCCACACAGCTCTCTCTTCATGCTGAAGGGATGCAGAGATGGTGGCAAAGGACTGTGAGCCAGCTGCTGTTTAAAGCCTCACGTGTGGACTGTGGCCTGCTTCTGACTCCCTCTAGAATGAAGAGATTGCACCTCACCATTAAGTTTGCAGGAGCAGTTCTCTGAAAAATCCACATGGAGGACAACTTCATCCTCTCTTAGGCTTTCTTTTAAAGCCCTGCACTCTTTGGCTCGGTGCAACCAGTTGTAGTGGTGTTTAGTAAGGCTGTTGAGCTTGGGATTGAAAAGGTTCAACAGTTCAGCACATGTTCCAGTTTGTGCTTCTTTGACAAAATTCATGTAGGTCTTATGCCCCTCTGACACAGGTTTTCTTATCCATTGATGCTGTGTCACGATCTCTTCCGCCTGAGGTGCTGCAACTTGTATCTCATTGTTGAAGCATTTTGTACAGACTCGATACAGGTGTAACTTGTTGTCTGGACTGCAAACAATTGAGGACAACAGCTGAGAAATGCTAGCAGTTTTTAGAAGACCTTTCTGCTGCAGTTTTTCAGTCAAGAGTTTGACATTCTCATGGTCCAAGCATGCACAAGTGTTCCTGTCCGACACTTATGGCTGTTTCACAAAGAAAGGACAATATCGAACAAATTGTCTGTAAGAAGTTCACATTTAAGAATTATACTGCAGATGTAGTTCAGTCAAGAGTTTAACTAACACACGCCTCTGTTTGTTTTTGTTTTTATGACTGTATCCTTTCCCCCTGGCAGTAAGCGACTGTTCTCATCTCGACAGAGGAAGTCAACAACTCTCTTTTCTCTGGATGGCTAATTTCTTTGCAGTCCTTGATCTGTTCCCTTCAGTTGTAGATCTTGACTTTTGCTTCCCAGACTTATTTTTTCCCTTAATTGTTCTATGCGCTTTTGTGATTTTTCAGATTCTCTTTTGGCAGCTTCCATTTCTCTTTTCATTTTGTGCATTTTACGTGCAACCTTGCTTTCTGTCTTTGTCAAGGATGGTCTGGGTTGCTGTACATCTACACAGACAATATTCTCTCTGTCAGTGTTAGGATGTTTAGTGAGTTGTATCCATTGACTCAGGTGTGAAATTCAGTATCTCCTCCTGAGCTCTTTTCCTTTCCCTGTGCTTTATCTGGTCTTGCCTCCACTGTTTCCTCACTTTTTCTTTTTCTGTTCTGGGCAGCTGGCTGATGACAATTTTTCCCTCTCTCTTCCTCTTCTGATAACTATAAAACATGAGAACTAATAAACTGGCATATTCTCATTTAAAAATCTGAAATGTCTGACTAGTGTATAAAAGTAATAACTGCAAAAAAAACCCAAAAACTGTTTTGCAGACTTGCATTATAGTTTATCAAGATGTATTACCTCTCTTTTCTTTTTGCAAGATATGCTTCTCTTGCAGCCGGATCATTTTTAATGCGCTCTATGTGTCATGCTGATCTTTCCTGCAAACGTTCTGACCATTCACATCTGTACAATAGAGTTGCATTAATTTTGTGTCTTCTCCCATCCTGCAGGGAAAACACGTTATTTTACTGTGTCAGCAAAGTACGATACATTTCTCGATAGTAACCTTTTTAACATGTGTCGGAAGAAGTGCTTTATCTTTGAGGGAGAGCTTACTTTGACTGGAAAGAACGGAGCAGGTATCCTCATCTGTTTTTACTAACAATATCTTGATATTACAATATCCTCTTTACTGTTATTACTTCTTCACTTCAAAATAAAAATCCCATATTTGCGGTAGTTCCACGCTGACATTTGAGAACATACAAACTGCTGGACAAAAGTTTTTCAATTATCTCAACACATTTAAAACAATTTGTATTTGTAAAATTTGGTTTATTTGAAAGGTTTTAAACATAAAATCATACCATAGTATTTTATTTTGAATTTATTATCATGAAAATACCATCGTTTTCTTAGTCTGTTCATTTGCACGGAGGGTTGCACCGCCTGACATTTGGGAGTTTGAGATGCCAAAACACAGATATATATATATATATATATATATATATACATATGTTTGAATGTACTGAAAATGTAAATTATTAAAAAAAAATAAAATAATGCACTCGGACATAAAAACATGCATGTTAATCCTGGCTCCAAAACTCAAAAATACACCCAACAACACCTCTAAAGGTCACTAATTAACACATCACATCTAGTTGTTTTAACCAGTTCACAAACAGAAATGTAATGTTAAGTTACATGCTGGAAATATTTCTTGTCTATTACTCATTTCACTCTCATAAAGCTCTTAAATGATTTCTCTAAGACTGGTCAGGTGCTTTAGAACAGACTCTCTAACTCACTGGCTTGTTTGGTACGGTTAATTGAAGGCTTTCCTTCTCCTTTTTCAGGTTTTGCCTCCAAACCTTTTTTCTGTTAATTTGGGATCCTCATTGTCCTCATTCACCATGTGCTTGGCATATCACCATTAGAATTTGCATAGAGTTTTTCATTTGCTAGGTTGATTGAAGGTCTGTGTCTTGGTACAGGATTCAGGTATGCTACAAAGGCTTCAAATGGTGCATGTGAAGTTAATTTAAATACAGCAAAAACCTCCAGACTCCAGTGATCTGTTTATTACCAGATATTTGTTACCAGTCCAGATAACAAATAACTGAAATTGTGATCAATAATGGTAGCACACACTTCAAATGAAGGTCCTTCCAAAATGACTCCTACAATTTCACAGGACTTTCTAATGAGTTTTAAGTTCAAAATTTCCAATGACCTGTGTTCCTGTGTAAAGCTATGTGTGAGAAAAGTAGATTTTTCCTAATTGAAATATTCTAGTTAAAGAGAAATAAGTTTTGTAATTGGATCACGTAGCTGAAACAAAAGTCAGTTTCATCACAAGCTGAACCTTAAAGCAGCAAAGTTACTCAAGGTTCTTTCTTTTTCCATCACACTGTCAAGTCATGAGGGTTTGTTTTCTTCGGTACTGTGTCTGTGGTTGACCTTTCACCTTGCTGACGGGGCTGATGGTGGTAGGGGTTGATGTCACGCACATGAAGTGGAGAGTTCCTACTAAAAGCGAACTGTAGTTTCTCAGAACAGGACAGAGTGAAAAAGGAAGAGATGCCAGACAAAGTGATTTACATCCTCATCTAGTTAGCCAAAGCAGTTTCATAGCCGATTGTGGTGTCTCTGTGTTTGGTTTTATGTAAGCTCAGTTGTATATTTGACAGGTCACATTATCATTTTTGCAGATTACAGGCTATTAAATCATACACCCAAGCACAAAAAGCAAAGAAAAGAACACATACGTAAGAAAAGAACCTTTAAAATGCACTAACTGTGCAGTCTTTCACGTTTCATATCTCCACCATTCCTTCATGTTGTTAGCAGAGGTGGCTTACAGATGATAGTCCAGCCCACTGTGTTGACACAGCAGCCACTAAAGCCAATTATATGGTAATGAGTTTCTGGAGATATTCCTGGTCTTTGAGTAATGGGCGTACAGATAGCAGCGGCTGTCGTCACTGTTAATCATATTACTGTCTAATCAGAGCTGCTTCTGCTCCTTGTTTAGCCTTACTTTACAGAGAACTACAAGCTTATAGAAGCACCAGAGTCTGTGAATTGCTGCATTCACTTGTGACATTTTATTCAGTTCATATTCAGAACAATGTCCCATTTATCATTTAAACATTCCTTCTGACTGACTGAGTGTATTTTAAGAATCTGTATTCCTCTCTCTGCACATGCTAGTCCACTGAAGTTAGTGCTCCCCGCTGGTTTGTGGGAGATTCTGAATCATCGCAGGGCCCTGTTCAGCTCGATTTTGCTGTTAAAGGAAAGGTTTGAAATTTTTGGAAATATAACCATAGCATTTTCATGGCTGCACGTTAAGTTAGGAGCTAAACCTGGGTGGCAATTAGCCTAGCTTAGCATAAAAACAACTAGCCTGGCTCTGTCCAAAGTAAAAACACAAACACCTACCAACACCTCTAAAGCTCACTAATTAACATGTTGTATCTAATAAGTTGTATAACATACCAATGTAAAAATGACAATTTGTTTTTTTACATTAAGCTTATGTGTGAATCAAACACACTACACACTACACACCACACAGAGATGCAGTATGTTAGGATGCTGTCTGTGGTGCAGCAGTAGAGAGTCACCAGCATCTGTTGGGGCAGACCAGCTCTTTTCAGAGTCAGCCATTGCTGTGCTTTCTTGACCAGTGCAGCGGTGTTAGTGGACCATGTGAGGTCCTCTGACATGTGTTTGCCTAGAAACCTGAAGCTGGACATTCTCTCTACTTTGTCTCCGCTGATGAAGACTGGAGCGTACTCGTCATTCTGTGACCTTCCAAAGTTGATGATTATCTCTGATTAGCTCTTCAACCTGACAGGTTGAAGATTCTTTTAAATACCTCAGTTAGCTGTTCAGCACAGTCCTTAAGTACCCGTCCTGGAACTCTGTCCAAGCCTGCCGCTTTGTGTGGATTGATCCTCTGCAACGTGCGCTGTACATCATGTGTGCTCAATGTGAGAACCTGTTCATCCTCTATGGCCGAAATCACTGATCACGTTGTTGCCGGTTTCAAAGTGAGCGAAGAAAATGTTGAGCTCCTTGGCCAGTGTGACATCACTGTGGGGGCAGACAGGGTTGCTCTTGTAGTCAGTGATAGCCCTGATGCCTTGCCATACGCTCCCAGTGTCAGCGCTGTTGAAGTGGTCTTCCACAGGATACCTGTGAATGTGTTTGGTCTCTATTATGCCTTTTTTCAGGTTTGACCTGGCAACACTATATGCTGTAGTGTCACCGGATTTAAAAGCGTTATTGTGTGCTCTTAAGAGATTTTGTACCTCATTGCTCATCCACGGTTTCTGAAGCATCGGTTTGGAGAGTGCAGAGCCGCCGCACCTGGACATGCCACCGCCATCTTACATTTTCAGTGATGCTAGTAAATAGCGCTTGGCTATCACTGAGACAACCTGATCCTCTAAAAGAATCCAGAGAAAGGTTGCAGCCAGCATGGGTGCTGAGGTCATGAGGACAGGGTGCTGCAAAAGAGGTCTGTGCTGAGCTGACGCAGGGTGTTGGGTGCTCATGTGGAAATTTCCATTGGCGCAGCATTTTATTGTGGGTGGACAGTGAGTTAGGGGCATTGCCCAGCAAGCCCTGCCAGCCAGGAGTCACTCGGGCCAATACAGTGCTTCCAACCCCATTTCTTCCGCTAAACAAAGCTGATTTGGGCTTGTTTGTCTCCTGCAGCAGCACTTTTAACACTAAGCAGCAAATCAAAGTGACTTACAATAGTCAATAGCAAGCTAAAAGCAACTCCACTTTAATTAGAGAAATTGAGACAAAAGATACATTACCTTAGAGGTTATGGAGCGAGTGAGGTGAATTATGGGTCAGTCAAACACAGATTACTGAAGTGAATACTTGATTTGAAGAGTAAACCTTCAAGGAATACTCCACCGCAATCCCATTTTCAAGGCTTGAAAGATGGCTGTGAACACTGCTTCCTTTGAATTCCAATTTCATGGCAAAAGAAAGGTATCAATGCGTCTGTAGAAACTTTTCAAAAAACGACTTCTCTGCTTTCCATCCATATACTCAGTGTCTTCCAAACTAATTGCCACTAGTGTAGTTACTAACAAATGTAGTTGCAGATTTTAAATTAAGTTATTGTTAGTTATTGTTAATTATTGTTGGAGTGATGATGGGATGGGGCTTTATTTTTCTAATACTGATTGGGACATCATCTGTGTTTCCCAGCACATTCATATAAATTTAACTTTATTGTTGATTTTCACATGTTATTTTTTTCTTGGTTTACTGCATATGAAAACTTTTCAAAATATTTACCATCTAAATAAGCTGACAGATGCACAGCACAGCACCATATCCCCAGCCAGTACTGTTGTTGTAGCTAACATGTTAGCAAACAGTTGCTTATTTACACATCCAGCAGTTATGGAGCAACATTAGCATTCATTTGGCGGCGTTTCCAGCCGCCTGATGAATCTAAGTCCATTATTCTTTCTCTTTTTAGCTCTGATTTGGTCTTGGTGTAATGTAAATGTGCAATTTACATGTAGTAAAAAAGAAAGTATTTGACATTTGCTTTGCATATTATTAACAAAATTACAGCCATTTTGACAGTATCCTCATGCAGAATATCTTGCTAAAAATCAAATTAAAATATCAAATACATTATTTCATACAAATATACAATAACAAAGCTACACAAAACATCTGAAGTTTACAAGTTCACAAATTATTTTAGTTTTTCATTTTTACAGATTGTAGTAGATGTTTATGTATTGCAACTCTTACAAGTTTGCATGTCAAGTTGCGGCCTCACAAACCTTACTATGTTAGTGGACATTTGGTCTCTTCATAGCTATATATGTTAGTTCCTCAAAAGTGGACATTGGGTAGACTGTTTATTAAATATAGATTTTCATCTAAAGGTGGCCTTATCTTCACAGCAGCCATGAATAACTAATAGAGGAACCATGTCTCCTTTGTCTGGAGTTAAAACACTAAAACCTCTCAAAACCATGGTGACAGGTTTCACAAGACAGCAGTTATATGAAGTGAAAAATCCCCTAGACTCAGACTTGCTTTCACCACCGTCAGCACCCCATCAAACTGTGGCTCTTTAAATTGCCCCTTTCCTCATTCAGTGCTAGAAAATCCTCAGAGGCGTTATTTATGTTCAAGGTCATCTCTGCTGCCGCTGCTGCTCGTCACGCCTGATTACGCAACCTCATGTCTGCCCTCAGATTTGCCTTAATCCGACAAATGCTGAAGCAGACACTGTTTTGCTTCATCATGTTGTCTGTATCTGCACAGCAGCAGTAGATATGGGGCCTAGAAATCCACTGCAAGTGTTTGACATTAACAGCGATTTCTGTTGTCACGGTGACACTGAAGGATTGGTTTTTATATCTCTCAGCAACCTTTGTTTGTATTTTTGTACTTACTTGTGTCTATGTGTATTTTCATTTCTTCTTGAGAATCATTTGTGTCAGGATTATCTCCTGTAGACACAGCAAATTCTGTTGACATCTCAGGGCTTCAAAGTACAGTCAAAGCACTGGTTGCATCACTGACTCAGCGTTATCCTGCATGTCCTGATGACATGGCTGAAGCTCAGGTCAGCTCAGGGTGTGTTGGGCTTGAATTCCTGCCAGTGGAAACAGGAGGATCAGGATCTTAATCAGCGGGAGAGTAGCATGGTCTCTGTGAAAGTTTCTTTCACTGTGCAGAGTGATCACACTTAGGAGGAAAGAGGTATTGTCTCTGGGGCTGCAGGCCTGTTTGTTCTTAAAACAGGATCTGTGGACTCGTTGATCACAAAGGCAACAAAGGGGCAGTAGAAATAGATGGATCTGATGGAGAACTGAAATAAGGATCATTGATACTGATACTGATTTGTAAATTGAATCTCAGTGGTATGTATTGTTATGTAAAGAGTTGCTGTACCATTTGCAGTAGGCATGATATGGTTTGGGTTAATCTCCACTGTCTCTGGGTACTGTGGATAGTCTAGTCTGAATGTATCTTAGGCCAGTGTTACAGAGTTAAAATACACACACAGCAGGTTGTGTTAGTAAGTTGCAACTTGAAATACAGCAGTAATTTAAGTTACTTCATATGTAGAGATTTGCAGCTAAAACAGCAAGTCAAAGCTTTCAACCTTCACAAAGTTTCACTGGATATTCTAAAACAACCTGTTTTATTTCAGGGTGGGTTCTGATTGGCTAGCTGCTTTGCTGCAGGGCAACGCAGAGGAAAGAAATAGGGCTCAGTTATAATTTACAGCTGCTGGAAGTGCACTAACTGCATCTTTTTCATTTCAAATGAGAGTCGATATTGCAGCATTTAGCAGCTAAAGAACCATATTTCCCTGAGGAGTTGGTGGAGACCAAACCTGAGCTTAAAAGAGTGTGAATACTGGACTTACCTTTGTTGGTCGTGTCTGCTGGATGTGTAAATCAGCAATCGTTTGCTAACATGATAGCCATAACAACTTAATAAGGTCATAATATGTCAACGTGTTTACAGCTTTTTCCGCTGACCTCAAGCAGCTCAAAAAGTCAATTATAGCATCATCAAAGGACGGGTTCACAATATTGTGAACATTATGAACTCAGACACCTGCTGGGAAATCTCAGTGGTCTTAGACATGGTCTTCATTCAATCAGTATAAGTATTACATGGTGTCCTCAGGACCTGGAAATTCTAAGTACGTAAATCTTTAACACATTCACTCCCTCATTCACTGTGACTGGAATTAGAATCAATTAAAGCAGCTGCTGATACATATTCAGTAGAGTACAGTCAGTACAGTAGGTGAAGGTCAAATGCTTGGAGGTGAAAATATAACAATATCAATTAATAAGTATACTGTCTAAAAAGGTCGTCTTTAAGATGAGGTGATGCCTATCAATAGCTCATTGGCTGCTCAAAGGGTAACTGCAGTGCAATGGCTCTCAGCCAATCAGAAAAAGTCAATGCAAGGATGGGCGTAGTGAGTTGACTGAAAAGTTTCAACACCCTACGATGACAACAAAACATAATTCATGAAACAGCTTGTATTTCTAAAATAGTTGTCTGCCCTGTAAAAAAATATCTGTTTTGTTAGTATTATCCAGGTGGTTTACTTGTATTAAAATGGTTAAGTGGATGTAAATTAAGCATTTACTTGCATAAAAAAAGTAGACTTGTGAAGCATATAAAGTTGCTCCAGATCCCAGCTAGGCACATAAAGTGTGTGTGAAACATGAGTTGTTGTTAGTTAAAAATGAAAGCATTTGTCATGCATCAGGTGGATGAAACACATATCTGAAGTGCATCCAACTGGTGAAAGATATTTTATGTGTAAAGGTCTGAGCCGTCTTTCCGTACGACCTTTATGCTGCAGAAGAGAAAGTGCCGAACGTGGTCTCCTCATGGCTGAATTTGCCCTTGGTGCTTCACATCCTTTACAGTATGACATGTGCAGCCATGTAGAGGATTTGTGCTGTAACCCCTCTATGTTCTCCTTCACAAGTGCTGACTGATTACATTACACATGATGCTACAGTGGAACTACTGCACTCAGCTAAGTGAATGTGAGTCAGTGTGGAGTAGTAACAGAGCTCCTCTAATGTCGGCAGCACCAGCAGCAGCACTTCTCTGATAGAAAAGACTGTTATGCAATGTGATTTTCTCTGTGGCTGATTTCGGATTAGTAGGTTAGAGGTGAATGAGGTCGAAGCATTTCCACCAACCATTTCATTGTGTTGCACCACAGCGAATCAGTTCAGCATATGGCACTGCAGACTGAGCTGAGGGTGCGTGTGTGAGCGTGTATGCGTAATGCCTTGTGTAACTCTGGCTCTAATATAATAAACGGCTCAGATCGAGCTCTGGAAGATTATGGGTATCAACTACCTAGCAGGAATTTGGAAACTTATTTAATTCCCTTCTTGTTACCAAATAAGACTTTCTTCATGTTCAGAGGCTGTTTGTGAAAGACTTAAATTCAAATGAAATACTGAGGAATGCTTTACTCTGTCGCAAATTGCATTGCAAAGCAGTTCCTCCCACAGAGCCGAGAGAAAGCAGCAGTGCCTCTCAGAAATTTACTGCTTTTTATTGTGCTGACTGTTGGTCTGGAAAATCATTTTTAAAGTAAACAGATAAATGTTTATTGGGCTGTAAAGACTCCTCCTTCACTCTGCAATAACATGTCGGCACATAGAATTTACCGGTCCAAACTCCCTCCGTCAGTTTGTCAGATTTTCTGAGATCTTTGCCAGTTTAAAAAACACTGAAATTGCCCTGAGAAAATGTGCTTTTTATTATGTAGAGGATCCAGTTTGGGTTTTGCCACCTGAATCTGTTGGGTCAACACAGTCTGTCTCTCTATGCTATCATTACTGTTTGTAAGATAATAGAATAAAGCAAAACCGTAATAAGTTTGCCCTTATTTTGGCATAATGTAACGGTGCATTTTCAATATAGAATAAAAAGTCAATAATTCCAGTCTGTGTAAGTACACAGGCATCGCTAGATACCAGTACAAGCAAGTTAGGAAATATGTAGGGAGTTTTTTTTGTTTTTGTTTTGGGTTTTTTTTTTGTAATTTGGGTTAGAAAAAACAAATTTTAATGTGGTGATTCATAAAATCCTAATTGTTTCCAGTCTCCTTCTTTGGTGCTGAGCACTCATTGCTGTTGTATCTCAGGTCTGCATTTCCAAGGAACCAAAGCAAACAGTGTGAGTGGTACTGACACATCTTTTCCTTGGATTTTATAAATCTTAATGATGTTTGAGTTTCTGTGGGTGATGTGACCTCTTCTATTGAAAGTAAAGATTAAAAGATGTTTTTATGTTTGTTAAAAAGATCATATTTATACAATTCAAAGACAGAGAGAGTAGAATAGTGTGTAGTAATATTTGAAGAAAAATGAGACAAAGTGAAAACTGGTGCAGTCTATGTGCTCCATTCAGATCTCAGTGTTCCAGGTCAGACACGTTTTGTGTTACTCTCACAATGTCTATTTTCATACCACTACTGGGTAGTATAACTCCTATACATAGTGTCTTAAAGAGATCATTTATGGAATTATTTAAAGCTGCATTAATCAATATTCTCATATCAACAATGCATCAAATAACTGTGTGCAATGTGAAAGATGTTACTTGTAGTGACAAACCCACAGAGAATCATCACCAACTCTGCAGCTCTGTGGAGCATTTCAGCCTCTTTTAACTTATTGTTTTGGTATTAGAGCCTTGAACTACAGTTTTGAATCAGTGGCACAGGCAGAGTTAGCAATTAGCTAGTAAACATATTGACATTTAGCAGCTATAAAGAGACAAATATTCCTTGTCAGGGGTTGGTGGAGACCAAACCAAAGGAGAGTGAATAATTGCTTAAAGAGACACAACCTCAAATAAATGCTAATGTTGCTTGATGTCTGCTGAGTGTATAGTAAAAGGCAATTGCTTGCTAACAACTTTGAAAGCTGCAGCTGTCAGCCTTATGTTTACAGCTTGTTCCACAGGGGAAAAACCCCAAACTGTGAATTAATGTTGCTTCAAGCATTTGCAAACACATGTATTTACCAATGGAATGTTGAGGTTGTATAACATGGCTCACATTTAATGAGAGAGTCTGACCAAAACAGACCCAAACAGATTAAAAGTCAAACTTTCAACAATTTTTTAGCCACAATAGTCACACCAGATGTAACCAATGGAACAGTGTATATGAATGTTTTGTTCATGATGGAAATGTTATGGTATGCACAGTCAAAATGTAAATATGTAAATGTAAAACTGAAACCGCTCTCTTTCTGTTTACAGCATCAAGTTACTGGCAGTGCAGGACCTGCTGGAGCGGGAGGCTCTTGACAAGGTAAAGTGGAGCTTCTCAGACTCACTGGTCACACTGGTTGATTGGGAGGTCTGCTAGTGTCTTGCTTTCATTTGCAGCATTGCAAATGAGATGACTCACTACTCAGGGAAATGCAGTCAGAAACTGTCACTGAGTGTTTCCTATTTAGGTAATATGTTTCTGCAAATGCTCCCCCTTTCTCTGTCTCTGTCTCTATCTCTGGAGTGTAAATGTCCTCTATTTCTAGTCACATTTTTGGGTTTGAACTGTGTTAGTGCTCTCCTGTGCTTTCATTACTATAAATATGACAGTGGTTGCTATGGGTTGGAGGGTGTCCAGTGTCAGGTATTGGCATACATACAAATCCACAGCCTACAACTGTCCCTCCACTGAGAGAAGATGACACTTTATTGATTACTATCTTTGGACTAATCTTTGATTCACATTCTGTTTTTAAATTAGAAAAGATAATTTAGCAAAAAGATGCTGCCACATTTGAGCTGACAGCTGGGAGCTGTGATGGCCAGATTTGCCAGAAGACAAATGACACAGAAATATAAATCATAACAGAAGCTGTAGCTTTCCAAGTTGTTCAGCTCTGGAGGATATTTGTGCTATAGCACCTTTGAGTTCACCATGTTAAAGGGATACTTAAATGTTTTGGGTAATACAATCATTTGTTTTCTTTCAGAGTGATATAAGGACATTGATATGAATCTCATGTCTGTGTGTTCAGTACGATAAAGCCAGGATATTGACTAGCCTAGCTTAAGTCTAGCTTAGCATAAAGACAGGAAGCAGAGGGAAACAGCCAGCCTGTCCCCGTCAAGTTCAAAGATACACTTAGTAACTCCTCTAAAGCATGATGCTACTAAAACCGGCCACCTCACTGTTACATAGTGCTGGTTAAAAATGAACAAACAAATCTTTTCTACTACTACATTTTTAAGTTCGTTATGTACTGCCACATGCTGCTTCCAGGGAATAGCCACAGCCACAGCTTGAGTCAACATTGACAAAAGCCCTAACCTTCTTTTGTTTACTCTGCTTTTATATATCACCAAGCCAGCATTCAAATTGGACACTTTACAACCCTAAACAGTATTGCAAGCTCACTTGACAACTGTATCTTGCTTTAAGCAGTGCAGGTGCACACTAACGGATACATGTTTTTCCCCTTGCTTGTGCTTGAATTGACTGCTGGTTAAGCCAGACACTGTAGGGGAGAATGGAAAATAAAAGTGTGTTTGTTTCAAATAATAGTTATTATATATACCTCAGGTTGTTGTGTACCTAATTATTATAGTTTTAGAACAATGACCCATCAAAAAAAGTTAGTCCTATGGCACAACTTACCCCAAGGTAGGGGTAAAATGAGCATGGAGATGGGGTAAGTTGAGCGCTCTAGGGGTTTTTAGTGCTACCATTAAATACTGTTTTAAAAATGACACAAAATCAAACAATTTTGAGATAATTTTGAACTTTATTAATTCCATCAATTTAAGAAAGGCAAAAACTCATACTTTTAAGTAAAATGATATGTTTGTGTCCTGTTGTTCAACATGGTACCTCAACATTTTCAGTAAAGACTAAACTGTGATCTTTGTATGTGAGCTACAGAAAGAATGTGTGTGTAGATGTGCTTCTGTGTATACAGACAGGTGACAAATTAAAGGAAAAACTGATACAAGTCTGAATGCTTGACCCCTACAGTGAGGGGGTCTGGTGGCTCTGTTATGCTGTGGGGGGCATTTTGCTGGCATGGTTTGGGTCCACTTCCCTTAGAGGGAAGGGTCACTGCAAATCAATACAAAGTTGTTCTGAGTCATCACCTTTATCCTATATTGAAACATTTCTATCCTGATGGCAGTGGTCTCTTCCAGGATGACAATGCCCCCATCCATAGGGCACGAGAGGTCAATGAATGGTTTGATAAGTATGAAAATGATGTGAATCATATGCTATGGTCTTCACAGTCACCAGATCTCAAACCAATTGAAACCTATGGGAGATTTTGGACTGATGTGTTAGACAGTGCTCTCCACCACCATCATCAAAACGAGGGAATATCTTTTTGAAGAGTGGTGTTCATCCCTCCAGAAGAGTTCAGAGACTGTAGAATCAATGCCAAGGTGTATTGAAGCTGTTCTGGTGGCTCAACACCTTATTAAGACACTTTATGTTGGCTTTTCCTTTAATTCCTCACCCGTCTGTTTGTACAGCATGTTTATGTGTGGCTTAAACTTATCATTAGTGGTATTAGTGGTATTTGCAGTGCATGTTCTAAATGCTGCGTGTGTTGTCAAATTGATGAAGATGTTTTCTTAAATTGCTTGTGTTGGCCACCGTACCCTGGCCCTCCCCCTCTTCCCTGGTATTTTCCTTCCATAGTTATTGAAATAGGGAAAAAGCTCTCTCAGCTAACTAGCTTGCTAGCTAGTTTCTAGCTACACATTTTATTCAAAATATGTATCTGAACCATCAATTCCTGTCTCATAACTCTTCCATTCTATAGCTATTCCTCTGTTGTGGAGCTGTTTGTAATCCCTGCAGAGCAGGGTTAAATAAAAGTGGCTGATGCAACATAGCAAATAGGCTACCTCACACCAGCAAGTGAATCCAGTGATTGCACATTACATTCATGACCTGATTTTGCTGCAAGATTTTAAAGATCCTCTACAGACATGTATTAAGACATACAAAAATACTCCGATATGTTTTTTTCCACAGAAAAAGTATAATTACCACACTAAAATCCTTAATGTCCTCTTTCTCTCTCATTAAAATATGTAAATATATTTAATCTCAGAAGTTGAACTGCTGGACACAAGATGTCTCCAACTTCACTGTAAGTCCATTCTCAGTGTTTGTGCACTGGAGGCTTCAAGTTTCCACATCACACTTGTGTAAGATGAATATTCGTCCACTATTTGAGACTATCAGAACTATTTGTTATGATGCCAATATGCCACCCCTTAAAATCAGATTTTCAGTGAGCACAGAGAAACGTTCCACTTTCAGCAGATGAATGTGAAAAAAAAACTCTGCACATACATCATTCTACACAGTGAAGCTCAAACATCCAACTGTAGGAACAAGAAGAAAAACACATTTTGAGGGGGACTTTAAATGCTGGTGTGATTAAGCCCTCAGAACTGAGAGAATTTTGGGACCCCAATCTGTCAGTATGGATGCTGGAGAAAACAATGGATAAACTCACTAACAGAAGCTCTATATAAAGTACGCTTGTACAGTCAGCTCGCCCACTCTCTTAGATGTAGGGCAACTGCATTAATGCACAGATGCCAATGCATCCTTAAATGTCAGAGTTCAACATGCGTCTCTGAGCAGTATGATGTGTTCCTGTTCAGCCTACACACTTCTTTGCACACGTGAAATGTCACTTTCTGTATGGGCTACCAGATGGATCCTTGGCAGAGAAATCAGCTCCCTGGAAAGGGAAGTAGGTCAGCAGCAGAGTATTTTGGACAGAGAGAGGGGGTGGTGGGAGGATGAGTTACCTCTGGACAAGCTCTAGCCCACATTGCAGTGTTTTCACTTGTGCCAGCCTCCCACACTGATTTTCAGCCTGTTTTCACATCTCTTCTGTCTTGTCTTAGCCCTTAGCAGCCTCTCTTTCATCTCCTATCCCTGCAGTGTCTCCCTCTGTATAGTGAATAGGAAATGTTTTTTCCATTCTCTCTCCCAGATCCTTCACTTTGCTCAGTGCAGTGCAACCTGCCAAAATATATATTTTTTGTTGTACACTCTTTTCATTGCAGGGAAAATGCATATTTAATATATTTTAAAAAAACATGTGTTAACCCTGCAATGCAATTATACACTCACAAGCACATTATTGGGAACACCTGCGCAATCTAATGCAATCCAGTTCTGCCATAAATTCTACTTTTACGAAGCTAGTCTCACGATACCAGACAATGGGAGATCTCTGCCCACTGAAAGCCGCTAACAAACCTGCACCTCTTACATTTTGTCAAGAACAAGCCTTACTAGAAATGATGCTCTCCCCTCATTCTCCTCCGTAGTGAACTGCATGTCACAGCCCCAACATGAAGGACCCCTCTAAAGACTTTGGATTGGCAATACAGTTTTTTAAACTCACCAATTGTTTCCACCCAGTTTTAACAATGAAACCTGGGAGATTGTCCTCAGTCTCTATGAGCCAAATGTTTAGACCTGTGAGACTATTACAAAACTTATACATTTTCAGCTTTTGTTGACATTGTCAGAAAGGTGATAATTCTACTGTATGTTTATTATTGAGGTTGTGGTGGGTGGTGGTGGTATACTGGAGTGCATTGTATTGAAAAGTATTCCTAATATTTTGCCCTCCTCATGTATATTAATGGGGTGGACAAAATATTAGGAAAACTTTTCAATAATTGGTTTCTGTCATGACAAAAATGTGGCTTAACAAACATTCAATGGATTTACACTTTTTTGTATCCATGTGATAGATTTCCATTACATCTATGTGAAGCATTTCATGTTTGCTGTGTTACATGTCTTATTAGTTACACAGAGTGTTTGTGTGACTGTCATCCTCCTTCTGTTATGTCGCTGAGGAACCCTTTGTGTCTGTGGTTAGGTTTCACCGTCATGATTAGTCACACTGTGAAAGTCCCCGCTATAGACGAATACAATAATAAATGTGTAAGAACTAGACAAATGGTGTAGTTCTCCAAGTTATAAATAAGTCAAAAAACACAGACGCACACACTTGTAAATGCACACATTGCAACACACACTCCCCATCGTTTTTGTTTTGAGTGTATACTGGCAACCCTGGAAACAGTTATCTGGCAATCCTCTTAAGGTTCACTGAGTTCACTGCTCCTAAATGTCTTTATTTCTCAATTTTGCCTTCAAGCCAGTCAGTTTTAGGTCAGTTTTTTTGGTCATTTTTCAGACAGTGACCATGAGTGATTTCTACCTGGGGGACTGAAAGAAGCCTCAATCACACATGTGCATATTTTTTAGCCTTAATATAATCAGTTTAATGAGATACAGATCTTTTCTCAGAAGTGATCTGATGACAGAAAATATTCATACATACATGCAACACAGGAGGCAACATACAGAGATATACTGTATTGTGTAACACAACAAATGGCCTTACGTCCCGCTAGTGGCTCCTACAGGCTGCAGTATTCTAGCAGTATTGGGGCTACACATATTCCCAGGGTGAGAAAAGATCATGGAGTCATTCAAATAATTAAAAAGCTAAATTAAAGCTGCACTAATCAACATTTTCTTATATTAAAAACCTGTGTGTTGAACCCATAGAGAATTATCACCGTGTCTGCAGTTCCCTCAGCTCTACTGAGCTTTTTAGCATCTTTAGCTCATTGTTTTGGTTTTTACCGCCCACAACTTTGCTGTTTGGGTTTAGTGTCACCACTTTCATTATCCTCCATATTTCCAGCAGCAGCAGGAAGCTGTTTTCAACACTGAAAAACTCTGAAACTCTGGACGTATATATATAGGCAACCCTTTGCTGACACATTTGCATTGTAGTGTTTACTACCTTATTCTGCAATCTGAAGGTTACTGGGTTTTAAAGATAAAGAACTGGAATAGACTGGATAAACTTACTCATGTGATTATGCATTGCACTTCCATTAAGATGATTAAGAGGTGAACGGTCAAAATTGAAGCTGCAAAGGCCGAGATATCCTGACTTTAGTCCCTTGGCCCTTGAGTCACAACACTACTTATAATCCAACTCAGTAGCATCTTTGGTTAGACGCTAGTGAAATCCCACATCTTTTGAACTCTACACCTGCTGTTTCTAACAGGCTTTCAGCTAAAAAAAAAAAAACAGCCAAAACTAAGATAACCCTGATGATAGATTTATTTTCTCAGACTTCAGAAAGTTTCAGACTTTGTGTTCTACAAAGGAGAATAGTGATGAGAGTGTTTTACACCCTCTGTCTGTACAACTGTTTAACATTCATCCTACTGTAGTCATCAGATGATTAAATTGCTGGCAGTGAGAAATGAGACTGGTGTGTGTGTCTTTTCAAACTGTACTATAGTGGGTTTTCCTGTACCTGGTCTAATCGAGGTCTTATAGAAGGACTCTCCTGCTCTGCCAGGTGATTCCTGAAGGCCTGGGCTCTCTGCCAGGCCCCTGACTGCATGCTGTGCCCGCACTTTGGTCCTCACAGGCTGAATTATGAGGGTGTTTTGTGTTTTGGCAAAGTACGTGTGAGCAATTCATCCTTGTACGCCTTACAGGCTCAATGGCCTCTGGGGACTCAGAGTGAAAGTAAATCCTGTTGGGGGTTTCTAACCTCCTGGCAGTTTAAAATTGCTTTATTATTAATATTATGACTTACTCAGCGATGGGCCAGTGAAAGCAGAATGCAGTTCACTGTGATTGTAGCGCTGTATATCTCACTGCAGCCTGATAGAGCTGTTGTAGAAGCACCGAGGTGACCTGATTTTGTAACAGTGCTAATTAGTGTTATGTAGCTTCGTGCTGCTCTTGTTAAAGGATTATGTTTTTCCTATGTTATTACTATTTATTCATTTGTGCACACAAATTATATAGTGATTTTTCTCTGACACCTGCCAGGCTCAAACGTTTGTTTCTGGGTGTCTGAGAGAGTAAAAGCCACTATATATAGTTTGCTGTGTGAGCATGGTTCATAATGGAAACTTGGAGGCAACAGGGTATTTTTGTCCCAGAGCCCCTAACAGGTGAATTGAGCCATGTACAACATATTGTGTCAACAGAAAACATCTTTGTTTGTATTGTATAATTTTATAGTCCAGATAGTAGTGTAAGAGGATAGAAAATGAAAAGTTTTATAAGACTGCTTTATTGTAGTAGACATTTATTTTTAAATGTAGCAGATTGTCAGTTTAAATATTAATTGGTGTCATTTCAATCTGGTCATCTCATGGAGAGGCCGTGTATGTGTGTGTGTGTGTGTGTGTGTGTGTGTGTGTGTGTGTGCACATAGGTGGGGTTCCTCTCCTGGTGTCCCACAGGGAGCCCCTCAGGTTAAATTTAGAGCCAGTTGCAGGTCAGCCAGAGCAGCAACCCGAGCCGTCACGAGCATGTTTCTTCTACTTATTTTATTTTCTTGCTGTGTTGCCTTTGCCTGCTGCATCCTGCCGCACACTACACCACTACTGGTTTATTTCTTCCCCCAGTGATGTCGACATTAGAGGCTTCCTCTTTCTCAGCGTATTTCCTCAGTGAGATTAGATGAGGCTATTTGAGTTCACTGAATTCTTTATTGTTTCTCTGTGACTGTTGAGCAAAACATGTTTTTGCTGACGACCAGTTCATCTGCCCTCAAGTGTTAAAGTGAAGTACAACACTTCATGTGACCCTCACTATGTCATGCATTTCAGGCAGATTAGAAATGAATCAGTAGCAGAGGTAAATTTGTGTTGGCATTTCATTTTCAGATAAACATCAGGAGATATTTACTATACCGTGCTCTGATTCCAATAATGACTGATTAACTACTGTAATTCTGACTAAGATGTTTTAATGCCCCTGCACACCCATGGTACACCTACACAGGTTTTTTCAATTTCACTAGCTGATTAGACCTCTCTCAGGACTGAGTGTGTAGAGATAATTTTGTCGTATCTGCCAGAGCAGGACAGTTAGGGTAATGCTGGACTGAACATGACTCACAAGCAGTCAAATAAGTGTGAAAAGGAAAAGGAGGAAAGGGCACGTTAAGCAGTCACATGTGAGATTCATCATTTTCATATTTACTGTAAATAAATGTGAATGGCAGGTAATTATTTTACTGCTGAGGCTGACATAAAACTCCACTCAGATGCAGCTGTTTTACCTGTCAACCTGCAACAACTATATAGGCGAGTCAAGATCTTATCTGTTCAGGGTCAATCAGCCAAAATAATTGAAAACACCTGTGGCTCTGCAGGGCAATGTCCTTTACGCATTATGTGGGTTTTTTTTTTCATTCAGTCATGACCATAAATTGTGTGATCTTGAACGTCAGCGAGCTAGCAACAAGTTACCTAGAAGCCACTGTAAAAAGCCAAACCCACCCCACCCAAAGCTAGCTTCTCAATCACTATAGCTACTAGCCTCTGTGTATTTTTGCATAGAATAGAATTTTCTCTCTTTTTTTAACACAATTGAAAAAAAAAAGTGTTTTGGTGTAGTATTCAGCCAAAACTTCATTGACACTGTAGATATGGAAATGCTACTAGCTTTAGGCTAGCTAACACAATCATGGTTATGTTTTATATGTTGTTTTATAATTTCAACAGAATATCCCAGTATTATGTTTCACCCTTTATAAAAAGACAGATAAAACACCTGAAGTCTTGGCATGACTTCAGCTCTCTTTAAACTAGCATAGCAAGCTAAATTTGGAAGAGGCTATCTAGCTACTTTGGATAATTTGTGTGCTTTTTCTGTATGGCTGTACTGGACTTATTGGTGTTTTATCTCTTCATAATTTTAACTACTTGCTATAATTTAGGTATTAAGCTTTTTTCTCAGTCTGTCCAGCGTTGTTCCCCCCCCCACTCACTGGACTCATGTACTTTCATCACTCATGTCCCTTTCTGTTTATACTTACTTCCCAAAAATTCTTTGTTTTAGAAGTGTTATTCTTCTTAGAAGTGTTTGTGGAAGTAAAGCTACAGCCGACATTTATGTCATTTCCTAAAACTGAAGTGTAACTAACAACAAATCTGGTCTCTGTTTGAAGTGCATTTAGTGCTGACAGAAGTTCCTCTCTCTGTTGTGTTGCAGTTCTGTGCGGAGTTAAACCAGGGAACACTGGCCAGCGTACGAAAGTGGAAGTGGCCACGAGGGCTGTGGAAAAGTGTTGTGTCTGAAAAACCCACAGGACACTCCTGCAAGGTATGGCAGCCATGTTTGATCAGCTACTGCTAATTCATTGTGTTTTTTTCTCTTTAACGGACACAGATTTAACGGACAGTTAAACAGTTCTAGTTAGAGAAGATAGACAAGCTTGAAAAATGGGGTATCAAAAGGTATCAGCAGCTCCAGTAAAACAACTTATAGTGGATTTATTCGAGCTCCAAGAGGTTGCATCTCCTCTCTACAGTATCTGTCCTGACATCAGGAAGACGCTGAGCACAGAGCAGATAACTGTGTTTGTTCACAGCGGAAGCCAGCCAATTGATGAACCCCTTGATATTAACCTGAGCTGGGTCAGCTGTGCGTTCATGGCCTCGGTCACGCAAGATGGATGGTTGAAATAACAACAAGGGGTTTTAAAAGGCCCTACAGCCCAGCTCCTATCTGCTGAGAGCGTGATATGATATAATCAGAGCATGCATGCTCTAATAAAGTTTGTAAAAATAAAGGGGAATGAATACTTTATGGGGAAATTGTGAAGTTAATGGCATTCATTTATTTTTGGCAGGGTGATTTTCCATGTTAATGGGAACCCAGGTTTTGTGGATTTAACCCTACAACTCATTGCTGATTATGTAGTGAGAAACTTAATATAAATTATATAACTTTACAGTAAATGTTCTTGTGCTGCTTCAAAATGGGGCCGTTTAGCTAGCAGTGAGGACACTGAGGTCATGTTGTTGCTGTCTTTTCTGGGAATTTGTTTTGCTTCTTAGCAACCTGGGTTGAGTTCACATTGTACGAACACTTTGGATATTTGAGTTAAAAACATTTAATCTACATATATTTCTATTAAATATTTTAACAATATCAATAATAATATTAGTAAATATTCTCCTAAGATGCTATAAGTGAACCTCAAGAATAAAACAGTAAAGAGCAGTGCTCGTTGTAAAGACTCAAAAGCAACATTATCTATCAGAAAATATCAAGCATCTATAAAGGAAACTAAAAATGGTTTTGAGTGGGGTTAGTGCATTTCTATTTGTTGATTCTATCTTTATCATGGAACAGCACACAGTTTCATGCTTTCACATCCATCATACTTCAACATACATGCACACAAGCATTTTTACAATTTTTTATTTCATGCTGTATATGTGCTTTTTTAAATGTAAGTCTTTACTTTTCCTTTACTTTCCTGCTTTTCAGACTCTTGATGTGCTGTTACATAGATTTCAGCATTCTTGAAAAGTTAATATGCATTCAGGCTTTATATTATTTCATTCTATTTTTCCTCACTGCATTATAAGCATCTGCTGCTGCAAAGATGCAGTTTCCTCACAGAGATCATTAAAGGATCATCTTGTCTTCATGTGCATTTTCAGTAACCAAACTGTTTCCTTAAATAAGCAGAAAATTTCACAGTTTCATAGCTGTTACTGAGCCTTTTTAGCCGACATTTCATCTACAATACATGTGTGTGTGTGAAATGAGGCCCTCTGACACGGTACAGTTATTACTCAGCCGAGGATTACCTTGAAGCTCATACACATCTGTAGAAAAGAGTCCAAGTTAGCCACAATGTGACATCTGCATTATCATAAAATACTTTATATTGATGGCCTTGTGACGCAGTGAACTACTTATTAATAACTGACCATAAGCTATTTGTTAGTAATGGTATTGAGGTCATTTAAGTAGGTCAGTAAATCTGACTCCAGTTCCCACAATCCTCTGTTCCCAGGGAGTGAGCTACTCTGGCTTTCTGTGGGACAGCTCGTCTGGTATTGACCTGAAGGACGCTGCAGTCCTTGAGTCACCAGTTGTCAATGGCAACGGGAGTCATTCCTACCCTCGACCGTACCTGGCTCACTTTTCTGTAAGTAATAATCATTTCCTCAAACACACTGTAGTTTTCAGCTGAGGTATGTTTGCTGATATTATATTGTCCAGTCAGTGTAGTCCACCTTGAAAGTGATAAATGGTTGATCAGACCAGATCAATATTAGTATTAAAAAGGAGTGCTTGTACAAACACCTCTTATAAAAACTTTGGAAAATGACATTAATCATGAATAATAAACAATAAGACGGTAATTATAGGAAAAAAAGAAAAGAAAAAAGGAAGAAATGGAGAAAGAAAAAATGTCCTGCTACAAAACAGTCATCACAAAACTAGAATGACATACACACACAAACACTCTCTAACTAGCTGAGGACGATCTGCTTTGATAGAAGCACAGTATCACAACTCACAGCAACATAACCAAGACAAAAGAAATATGTCTATTAACAAAATAGTAACATCCACAGGTAGAGAGTAGTGTAAATGCTAAATGATCATCCATCTATCACACACAGCAGCAGTATCACTGAGCTCTGAGAAACAGTCTGTGGTTTGTTGATGCTAAAGACAGTCAAAGGTTTAAGATGATGGAAAAGAACCTGTAAAAAGTAAAAACTAACATTTATTTGAAAAACATAATGTCTGACTATTCTTTTTATGTGCAAATCTAACTTCCACTAAAGCAATCGCCCTTTTCTCAAACAAAGCTGCATTCAGTAGATCAAACGCTTCTCTGCCAAGAGCTTATTAGGTCACCTCTTCTGGTTTTGCCAAAAGTTCCACAAACCTTTTAATGAGAGATGTATGAAGTAAACACAGTTAAAGGACAGTTTTGGATTATTATAACTCGGGTCACTTTTTCATAACTCTGACCATCATTTCTGTCAGTTATGATAAGATTATACACGCAAAAGTAATTACTGATATCTGGAAACATGAGCAGTCAGACGATCAGACGGGTTGCAAATAATGTTTTAACTGTTAGAAGCAAAGATCCGAGTTGTAATAATCCAGAATGATCCTTTAATCTCCCTCTATTTGAACTACACTGCTAATCAAAACCATAAACCTATACTCATCTCAGAACTTAGGAATGGTCATAACAAGAACTTTTTTTGAACTCTCACAAATAAGAAACATGTTTGTTCTGATGAATGTTAAATGACCGACTGTTTCCATTAGGTTGGTTCATATGAGCTGACCGTGGTGAACGTCCACATCCAGGCCACAGCTGCACCAGGAGAGTCCAACGGCAAGAACCACAACACCGAAGAAGCCAAGTGTCAGCGGCTCTCCCCCAGCATCCAGGAAACACTAAAAGGTCAGTGTGTGAGGTTAGACCTGCCAAGCTCTAGTTATTCCACACCTCAGTCCGCATGAGTCACACACTTTGCATTTACACAATTCACCCAAAAAGAGAAGATTGCTTGACTCTAACACTGATTGTCCACGTGATCCAGCTGTTTCCAGTGTGTCCTGGCTCAGTCACTGCTGTTTTGTCATTTCAGTGCCCACTGGAAGTGCTTGTTCTGTTCGTCTGTTCTTCAGCAGCCACATTTATAACATAGTTTATAGTTGTTCTGATGGCATTGTTCATGTTTTACAAGCATAGATGCAGCTAGTTAAGATGTGGTACCCGAGGCTTTGTGGTTTCTTCTATCTTTCTCTGTCCCTCATTTTAAATGTTAATACATCATTATTTTGTTGTGATCATAAGATAATTTTATCTGCAGCTCAGCAGCTTGGTTACTGCTAGTCAACAGGCAGTATTTATGTGTGCTTTGCATGACATTAAATCCTTACTCATGATGCAATTGTAAATAATAAAATTAAGGGTCCATTCACCCAAATGACAAAAAATATTTTCTCAGATTCCTCTTGTGGTATCAGGCCCTGAAACTGCAAGATGTCTCACATGCACAGAGAGGTCTCCCACTCTCTGTGCACAGCTGTGTATTTATTAGTTTGTAATTTGTTGGTGGAAACTCTGTTAAGAACTATTTTATTTAATGATATGCACCATGTAAGCGCAATATAAACAGCCTTAAAAATGTTCTTTAAGGCCCCTGTCATTCCAGTTGATCATGGGTTTTAGTGATGCATGCAGTATAAACAAACAAATGTGCAATTAATTAAATTACCACAAGCTAACCTGACAACATTCAACAGCAACATCTGTTTCCAGTAACAGTGTCCCCGTTCCTGTAGATAATCCACAGAACATACTGTCTCTAGCTGTCAGAACAGTCAGTTCATCCTTTCTCTCATTTTCTCCACACTTCCTGCTGCAGGTGAGAAGGAGTTGGTGGTGCTGGGAGACTTTGGTTCCCCTCCTCAGAGCTCAGAGCTGGACATTCTGAGAAAGGAGAAGCTCTGTCCGCTTGTACCATCCACACAGTTCACCAACATCAGCACCCGCTCACCGCAGGGCACCCGCTGCCTGGATAACATCTGGTTGAGCCGCTCCCTCAAGAAGATCTACTCTGGTAGGTGCACTGTGTGGGTGTTTGTGCACAGTAGTACAATGTAGGATTGGAATAATATGAGTTTGAGGGCTGATACTCATATTTTAGGGCTGAAGCTTCTGACAATGGAGACTGCTCAAAAAGAAGCGTCTTGGTTTTTTCCCAGGCAAACTCTCTATAAAATTGCACTGATGATTTTAAGGTAGAGTCCAAGTCAAGTCTAAAGTCTGTCAGAGCAAGACTCAAGTTCTTGAGGCCAACTCCAAGCTGATTCTCAAGTCGTCCAAGTCAAGTCTTTTATCAGAATCAATCAACACACATCAGAGCAAGTCTCAAAAAAAAGTTTCAAGTCCTTGAGTGATAGTTCAAGTCAATTCTCAAGTTATTGTATAAGTCCACGTCAAGTCTCAGGTCAGAGCCAGTCCAGAAAAGTCTAAGTTGAATCTGGAGTTATTTGACACAAGTCCAAGTCAATATTAAGCCCAAATCTGTCAGAGCAAGTCTCAATAAGATTCAATTCCTTGAATGCAAGTCCAAGTCAGTTTTTAAATAATTTGAGACAAGTCCATGTCAAGTCTCAAATCAAAGTTGATCGAGACAAGTCAAAGTCAGGCCCAGGTCCCTTCAGGCCAACACCAAGTAGAATCTCAAGTCATTCAAGACATGTCCAAGTCAAGTCTTTAATCAAAGTCAATCAAGACAAGTCTACGTCAAGCCTCAAGTTCTTTAAAACAAGTCAAAATCAAGTTTAAAATCTGTCAGAGCAAGTCTCAAGAGAAGTTTCAAGTCTTTGAGTTGAAGGCCAAATCAGTTCAGGTTATTCAAGACAAGTTCACGTCATGTCTAAAGTCTGTCAGAGCCTTTAGTCAAATCACAAGTCTT
Source organism: Thunnus thynnus (assembly GCF_963924715.1). Taxonomy (NCBI): domain Eukaryota; kingdom Metazoa; phylum Chordata; class Actinopteri; order Scombriformes; family Scombridae; genus Thunnus; species Thunnus thynnus. Next base: position 28,248,537 of record NC_089531.1, read on the forward strand.
TCTAAACAAATAGCAAGTCAAGATTTAAGTCTTTGAGGACACAGAATGCAGACCATTAAATGATTATTAATGATGCTGCATTTGAAAATGATTCTTTTAAAGCTGTGCTGATAGTTTTTTTGCAGAGTTGACCCCGAGTTCAATTTCATGTTTTTTGAAGGAGCTAAATCAATATTATTTGTTGACTCACTAAAGTGTGAACATCTATAGAAGCTTTTATTGAATTAAAATTTAATTAAAAATGAAGTTTACCTTACTATGTCAATACATTGGTACATTGTGGGTGTGTTAGTATAATGACAGGCCTGGCATCCACACTGACTTTCCTTCTCCTTGTGTCTTTTCCTCTGACAGGTCACTGCATGGTAGTACGAGAGGGCTTGACCAACCCCTGGATCCCAGATAACTGGTCGTGGGGCGGCGTGGCGTCAGATCACTGCCCCGTGGTCGCTGAGTTTTATGCAGATGTGGCCCCTAAGGAGCTGAGCAGGCCTGGTATGGCCGTAGTGGACAGAGGAGACATTATGCCCAAACATGAGCGGTGACAACATCCGCAGTCACAGTAAAGACATCAGAATGACTTTATCCTGCCTTGGTCCTGCTTAGTTTGCCGTGGAGCAAAGAGTTTCCTGATGAATGTGAAGAAGTGCCAAGATTGCCTTTTTGGGTTTCAATTTATCACTGTATAATAGCAACTGGTGAGTCATAGAGCCATAAAAATGTTTTGACAATATATATATGATGTACTTTAAAAAGAAATGTGCCAAACATTTTCTATATGTATATAAAATAAAGATAAATTGATAGATGTTCCAGCTGTGTCTGAACTGTCATTAATGCAAGTAATTGCAGTATCTAATCATCCTCTGAATGACCCAGCTCTTCAGAGGCTTTACTGTGACGCTCATCTGTTCTGTCAGTTGAGAGGGTGATAACATCTCCTCTGTAGAGCTCATGAAGGCTGTGCTCTTGAATTATGTAAGCCAGGCTTCTGTGTGCACATGTGAGCTGCCATCCTCCTCTGTGATGGAAATGAGGTGTCAGGGCACAGTGCCATCAGAGGGCACTGCTGCTGCTGCTGCTGCTGCCTCAGCTGCTCATTAACCAGCTCCACACTGCTGAGTTTATCTCTAATTTATTGATTTCTATTTATTTAATCTCTGTAGCATTAGTGAGGTCTTACACTGATATTGGGTGAGCAGATCTGGCTCACAGATGTAGTGAAAATGTTTGTATTTTACCAATATCCAAAAGTCACACATATACAGCTGTCTAAAAAAATGTTTTTTTTACTACCTCTGTGTAGTAGAAAACATATTTTAGATAATAATATAATTTTATTTTAAAATATTCTGCAAAAGAAATGGACAATTGCACATGACACTTCAATATCCCTCTGTGCTACATAATTGTAATTCATATTGTAGCCTTCATATATTACGTTACATATAGCCATATTTTCCTAATAATGGACACATTAAAGGCCCTAAAAACAATCAGCTTCTTATCATGAGCAAATAGGCTGAATTTTGCATGAGATTTTTAGTATTTGTGTTTGTTTCTATGTTTTTCTACTGGTTTGAAGAGGATAGGGCTCAGATAGAAAAACGTGATGTCACATACTTTTATGCACCAGTCAGGATTTAGCCGTATTTGAATCAAACTGTGATGACAGTTGTGAGATTGTTTGTGCATCTTTTCAGGCCGCTGTCAGTTGAATCAGATTAAACCACCGCCACACAGTCCTGGTGAGGCAGATCAGCTGAGGTTTTGACTGTTCAACTCTTAAAAAGTGTTGGTTTTTTTTACAACTTTGGTTTTGATTGTTGCTTAGTCATGAATGTTGAAGGTTACAAGGAAATATTTCAAATTTGAGAGCAAGTTTTCAAGGGCTTTAAAATCAAACATGTCAAAAATATTTAGCACAGTATATTAAACATTAATTAATATGTTCATGTTTGCCTGTATAAAAAGGCTATGAATGTACACATTTCTGCTACATATATAATTAATATAATTTTAATATATGTGAAAAACATATTTGATCAAAGTATTTTTAATATATATAAAGATTATTTTAATACACATGTATATGTGTTTTTGTATGGGGTACTGTGATGTCTCTGTAAGACCATTTAAGACCACCATAATACACAAACACACATTTTAAATGCTTTACTAAAGCAGTGGGTTCACCGTTTCCTGTGTATTGGCAGTAGTACAGCTACAGTAGTACCTTTTTGTGTTCTACTGTCAGCAGGCTTTGACTTGTCAGCAGATGTTGATAATGATTATCTGGTGGATTTTAAGATTACCACTCACGTGGGATTTTAGGGTTTCTCTGGTTTGTTTTTGCAGCTGTAGATCAGAACAAGAAAATGTTTTATTGGCTGCTGCCCTCTAGTGGGGATGTAGTTTCATTTCACGATAACCACTTGTACTGTACCCATCTGGTGAAAACATAGCTGGACATTCTTCTAAATAATAAGTATCTCTCTTCTGTTTATCCAATAAATATCCATAAAACAAAACAACAACACAGGAACATATTCCACAAGCATTAAAAAAGGGAGGGAAGGTCATCTTCCATTATCATTTAGAACATCTTAGATAGACAATAGTATACACTGTCCTCTCTGTTGTCACACCTGTGCTGGGTAATGTAGGCACCAGGTTTTGACAAGGAGGAAGAGTGCATGGAATAAAAAAGACAATATTTCTGGCTGCATTGATTTTGTTCCTTTGTTTAAAAAAAAAACTCTCCCATGAGCCAACAATGTAAATCAGTGGAGTACTCTTGATGATTGTACTAATTAAAAAGTTAGAGGTTCACCAAAGTCATAAGGATGCATACTCTGGGGATCCCAAAAGTCTGTACAAAATACCGTGGCAATCCATACAATACTAATTCTAAAGTAGTGGACCGACCAATAGGCTGACATTCCTAAACTAATTTGCCAGCATTGCTAGAAAGGTACAGCGAACCTGTATTTGTTCTATTAGTCTTTACAGTAGAGTTCACTTTAACATACTTTTATTTGTCACAACTTTAAAAACAAAGTAGATGAAGGAGCTGCACTAGGTACAAGCATGACTAATAGTTTCAGCACAAGAATAAACTGCATTCCCATTAGAACTGCACTACATTCTGCGCACATTGTGTTCATCATACCAGAGCTAAGTGCAAGGAGGGGGGATGGTGAGGCCTGTGTGTGTGTGTGTGTGTGTGTGACTGGCGTGTAGACTGATACCTTTTGTCCAGCATGTCACTGCTTGTAGCTGCCAGTCACCACTCTGGCCCTCAGTGGTTTCCAGTTTCCCAGTGTAACCAGACGCCAATGAATGGGAGGTGTGACACCTCAGGACAGGGTTTGGAGAGGCCAGCAGGGTGTTCTGACAGATTTTGTTACTGTCACTCAGATTGTGGGTCAGCACATTCAGTTCAGGAAACTCTCCTTATTGATCTCTGACATGAGCTCCAGATACAGCATATGTTCCTTTGGCATTATAAACTCTGTGGCTCAGTGATATTCAGTATGGGCTAGTATTAGGCAAATCCATTTGATATAGTATCTCTCTACACAGTTAATCCTTCACAGAGCTGAAGCCTGCCCCCACACGCAAATGGGATAGTGCATTGACCTTGAAACCATTGATTAGACATATTTTTATGGAGTTATTATTATAATAAAGGTTCAGGAACAAGACCACGCCCCTCTCTCTCACTAAATTCAATCACCTGTGCCTCACTAATTCAATCATCCATGCATACATATATAAGCGTGTCTAACCCCTTTCTCTTCCGTTCGTCTCAGTTCTCACGCGACCTACAACACACTTCCATCGCAAACACTTACCTCCCGACCATGCTCCGTGATCCACGTTCCTCGGCAACATACCACCCACGACTAGATCCAGCAGTACTAACGAGATATCTCCTTTACCACCACATCCACATGGAACCCTTCTCCTCCAGACGCCATGCTTCTGATCAGCTGGGATCCAGACGCTCCACACGCATCCACGCAATGGCCCACTCGGACGCGGCTCTTTTCCAAGTGATTAACATCTTCATGTTTGCTCACCTCTGGCGAGCTCTCAAGGAGACGGTCGTCCCACTTCAAACTTTCCAACTCTATACAGACTCTACTTCCATCAACTCTCTCGCCGGCAGCTCAAATCCTCCCGCTCTTCCGGGTTCATTGTCCGCCGCCGGGCCATCGCACACCGATGACGTCACAACGCCGCCTACTACAACAGAGCCCAGACTTCTTCAGCCCCGGCTGAAGGCCAGGCTGAACTCTGGATACAAATCCCGTTTCGCCAAACTGACAACAAAGCCGGGTTCTTCCTGCTCCTCTCTGCCTCCACCTCCACCACCGCTCCCGACAGCCACTCACTTCCGGGTTCCCCGCCCAGCGCCACCTGTACGCTGCACGTCGATAACGTCACGACGCAGCCTATCGCTTCAGCCCTCTCGCAGGGCCAGGTCGTACCTTCCCCTGTGCCTGTTCCCTCCTTGTCTGATCTGTTTCGTTTTTCGTCTTTTCTCTTATCCCCGTGTCCGCAGGCTGCACAATCAACCCCCGCACATACATCCCCTCATCCTTTCCTCTTTCCTTCCCTCAGCTGCAGTTACCTCTACGCTTTCGGTTCCACCCGCTCCAACAGCTCCTTCTTTTATGTTTCCTCCCTCAGCCACCTCTGGTCCTGCCATTACCACAGCAACAATCACACCGAGCCACGGTGCTCCCTCTGATGGATACACTCAATTTCCTACTGTTCTATCCCTGTTCCCCTCTCTTCCTCAACACCCAAATGTTTTTTCTGTGTCTTCAACACCCCCCATCACCAATCTCCTCGCTCCAGCTGTCTTTAACACTGTGCCCACAAGCACTTTCACTCTGGCCTTCACCACTCCGCCCCTCCACAGCCTACAAAGCCAAGCTTTCCAGTTCTGCACAGCCTCCAGTTCCACCACTTCTCCAGCTGACCACTGGCTTGCAGGTTCCCTACCCAGCAGCCCCCGCACTGGCACACCGATGATTCCATCCTGCCGCCACTATGATGCGGCAACAGACTGCTTCAGCCCTAGCTAGGGCCAGGTCGTATTTCCCCACGTGCCTGCTCCCTATGTCTTAATTGTCTCGTGTTTTTGTTTCATCCCTGCATCTATGAGCCACACATCTTACCACTTCACACGCATCCCTTCATCCCTTACCCCTCAACACTTATCCCTTCATCCCTCACCCCTCGACCCTCATCCCTTCATCCCTCACTCTAGACCCTCATCCCTTCATCCCTCACTCTAGACCCTCATCCATTCATCCCTCACTCCTCGACCCTCATCCCTTCATCCCTCACCCTTCGACCCTCAACCCTCATCCCTTCATTCCTCCCTCGATCCGTCCTTTATGAATCATCCTGGCTCTCCTCCGTTGATATAATTTGTTTACAGCACCCCTTTTCACTTCCTCCTGCCACAGCTACTATAGGTCCCTCGACTCGCCTGCTTCTTTTCATTCATTCAACCTTTATTTACATCTCGAGGTATCATTGAGGGCATGCCCTCATTTTCAGTGACATTGACTGTATCAACTGCTTTGCCACAGTGAACAATTTTAATTGCAATCGCTTCATATCGATTCATTGCTTCAGGGAACCTGGTTTTCCTCATCATTAGTTGATACGTAAGGAACAGAGCTCCCTCCTTTCTAACCCCCTCCGTTTTGCACTGTTTTCCACTTTCGTCTCATCCCTGCGGCCGCAGGCTGCACAATCAACCCCTGCACATACATCCCCTCGTCCCAGCATCCTTTCCTCTTCCCTTCCTTCAGCTGCAGCTACCTCAGCGCTTTTGGCTCCACCCGCCCCCGCATCTCTTTTCTTCTCTTTCTTCCCATAGCCACTATTAGTCCTGCTGCCAAGCCACGGTGCTTCCTCTACTGTACCCACTCCATCCCCCCCCCCACCCCTTCCCCAACACCCAACTGTATTTTTTCTGTGTTTTCAGCTCCGCCCGTCTTCGACACTGTGCCCACCGGCACTTTCACTCCAGTGTCTGCTGACCCTCCTTCATCCCGCTACTGAACACTGTCTACAATCGTGTCCCCACCCCCACATCATCTTCGCAGCCCTTCTTTGGGGGCATGAGCGGTCTTCCAGTCATCCTCGTTCATACAGCCTACTACATCGTCGTGAACCATAATAAACTAGAAATTTAAATCCTTGGCACCAGACTCAGATTCTCACCTGAAAGCTGGTCCCTCCATTTTTAGCTTCCATGACTCCCATGGTCTTTCGTGGTCCCTCTCCTGCTTCACCACCTTCGCCCATTCCATTCTCAAGGTTAAATCTTCCACAATACACGTCTACACTAGCCGAACTAACATCTCCATAAAACTGTCCTCAGGGGCACCATACCTAGCCTTGTTTCATGCACACTTCGACATGTTATCTGTAAATCTGAACCACATCTTATGCCAAACGTTCGCCCCTCACTTCAGACTTCCTGGCCCTATACCAAACTCTCCACACAGGCAACCTGTCTCCCCACATCGACAAAGTCAGTCCACATTTCTAACCGTACTCTGGCCAGTTCTTCCACAGGGGAGCCGCTTCAACCGCTTCCAAATAAGAAATCCCAGATCACCTGTTAAAATTAAATAAATAAAATTCTCGACCGCTAGTCTTCCCAAGATTCCATACCTACCTCAGCGACATTCAAAGAGCCCGATCTCACTTAGTCAAAGTTAACTTTGGGGGATGACAAAGCAGAAAGCTCATCGAGACATGTCCCCCGCCCTGAGTCTCGACCCCCGGGTTCCTAAAAGCTCCAGCCTCTTGTGATTCCATTTGGTCCCTGGTCATCCCCATGCCCCTTCATCCCTCTCCTCTACCCCATCATCCCACCGTGCACGACCCGGACCAACCTTCAGCTCCCATTCATCCCGCGGCAATCGACCCCCTTCATCCCTCTCCTCGACCCCCATTCAATCCACCATACACTATCCTCATCCAGTCCTGAACCCTCTCGACAATCCAAATAAATCTACTTTTTATACTGTTCAAATGGCATGGTCTTTGTTAGTGAAAAAAGATTTAAAGCTGCACAAAGTAATATTTTGTTATTAAGAATTGCTAAATTTGAAACCAGAATGTCAGAAAAATCCACTGTAGACTACCCGTGTTGGCTAGTTAACACAGTGGCACATACAGTGTAGCAGCTTAAAAATCAGATATTTTTCACAGGAGTGGGTGAAGACAGAGTTAAAAGGAGAGTGAATATTGGACTCACTGCTATGTGTCAGCTCAGTGTGTGAAAAAGAATTAAAGTTCACTGTAAGAACTTGTTAAGGTTGATAATACAGTGTTGTTTATACAGCTTGCTTACTGCCATCAGTTGGCCAAATGAGACATTCTGTCAGCAGCCAAAGCATGAGACAAAACTAAAGCTGTATTACCTGATAAGAACTGTGGCTGTACCGAGCTCTAGCTAGTAGCTAGCTTAGTCTTTCTGCTGTTTGGTGCTGGGCAAGTAGCATACAGTGAGCTTTTTCACTGAGAACAGCTTCCTGCTGTTGGAAACAAGACTGATGAGAGAGGTGAATCTGAACCACCCGGTAAATTTGTGAACCAGAAACCAAAACAATGATCTAAAAGAGGCTAAAAAGAGCTGAGGGGAACTGCAGAGCCTGTGATGATTCTATGTGGGTTTGCCACTCTCACTAGTCATAATTTAATTAGTTGTTTATCTAAAATGATTTGTGCAGCTTTAAATTTTGTGGAAGTTAAGTAAGTTAGGATTATGAATTGATTAACATGAGTGGATGGTGCATGGTGTTGATTATTCCTTAATGTGCAAAAAATATATAATCAAACATCATCATATCCAACTGCTTTGACCGTGACTCCAAAATTCTGCGTCCAACTTTCCGTGCACACATCAAAAATCTTTGACACACAAAAAGCACACAACCATTTTTGCAGGGAGTCCACTTTATTTTAGATTATATCTATAGTTATCACAAAAAGACCATTCAAATAGAAAACATCACATAGAAACGCTGTGTTATTCAACTGTACCATAAGGGGTCTTAGAGGAGGCAGAGTAGTTCATGTGCTCCCTACATTAGGTCATTCTTCGTAACAACACAAAAACTCATTAAGTGTCACAGTAAAACCACGAGGCATTTGGTGTTTAGTCAAACATGGACATATCTTTCTCTATAAATGACACCAACACAGTAACTGCAAATATCAGTGCAGTTGAGAAGGTAGTTCGAAGGTAAGAAAGTGCAAATAGTCAAATAGGGCTTCAAGTCAGTGCACTTGGACCACTAGGGCTTCATAGAGCATAATGAGGAACACACCTTCAAAATGTCATAAACACTATTACAAGTGACCTTCATACTTAGAGATATTTTCTTTTCAGCATCAAGCTATCAGCAAGTGTAGAACAATGTTGACAGGCTCAGCTTTAATTAACAGTGTGTGACACTGCTGATGAAGCACTTAAACCAGTATCAGTATATCTCTGCCTGGTGCACCATCCTTTCACCATCTTTTTCTTGAGCAACAACTCTGTGTTACTAGTAATGCCTAATGTGTACTACAAAAATAGTAACCCTAAGTTGTATCTAGAGGAAACAAAGTGCAAGAATGTATTCATCTTCACTACAGAGACAGATATAAAACACTAGGTAAGTACACTTAAATTGGAATTAAATCAACATGTTTTAATGGCGTATGTTAAAAGTAAAGGATGTTCTGTATGTCTACATTTAACCATATTCATGCACAAAAGAAAAAAATGCACAAACAATTAAGCATTCAGGTTTTCCCTCTGTATTGCTGACGGATTGAAAAAGCCCCAGAAAAATCATTTTGATTAGAGCCCTACCAATGCATCAGCATTTGTGACATTATTGACTGATTTGAGCTGATGGCAGATATTCTGCTTAGAAGTAACAAGAAATTACAGTAGAGAAACGCCAGAGAAATGTTTGAGGTAATTTAGAAACACTGTCCCTATTTCAGTTTGCACACCATAGAACACTGACAAGTTTATCTTTCAACTGTAAAACGTCCCACTCAGAATATATCTTGGTCACAATTCTTTAATAACCAACTTTAAAGAAATAGTTCAACAATTTGGCAAATACACTTATTTGCTTTCTTTTCGAGAATGTGAAGATCAATACCACCCTCATGCCTGTGTGTTAAGTACAGAGCTGGAGCTGGGAGTCCATTAGCCTAGCTAAGCCAACTAGCCATCGTCTGTCCAAAGTTCAAAAATACATCTACCGACACCTCAAAACTGACTAATTAACACACTATATCTTGTTTGTTTAACCTGTTAATAAACATAAGTGTGAAAATGATGATTTGATTTAGTGTTGGAGCTATTTCTTGATGAACAAGTTTATCCATCCGCTTAGTGCCTCTGTATGTTGTCTCCGGCTATAGCGCAGGTTGCCAGATAAGGTCTGTGAGCGTAAGTTTTGGTTTCTGTAGAGGCACAATGTACAGAAACCAAAACTCCACATTGTACCAAGCAACTTCACCATGATGACAAGACTCCAGGAATTCACTGCTCACAGCTGTTGATTGTCAAAAAATTGTTCCAGCACATAACTCCAGATAAAACACAAATTGTCCTGCTTTCATTTCTATTTATGTATGGATTAAACAAATAAGATACGACATGTTAATTAGGGAGCTGTAGAGATATTGGTAGGTGTATTTATGAAATTTGGACAGAGCCATGCTAGTTTTCCCCGTTCCCAGTCTTTATGCTAAGCTAGGTTAATTGTCCCCGACTGTAGCTTACCACACAGCCATGAGAGTGGTTTCCTTCATCTACAGTAACTCTCGGAAAACCTTTCCCAAAATATTTAACTATTCCTTTAAGGGACCTTTATTAAAAATGGTTGTTCATGTTAAACTCTTTTGAAAGCCATGCTAATGTAGCTACTGAGAAGCTATTAAAGAAAATCCTCCAAAATCTAAGAGTGAGTATCAAACCTCAAACCAAGCTGAGTATCAGAAACTGTCCAAAAAACACAAAAAACAAAAAAAAGAAACAAAATTGGCACCAAATGCTTGGAAAATGTTAAAGAAAAGTAAAGTATGATATTGAAAAAGTATCATTTTAGTATTGATACAGCAACTCATTGCATTGGCACTGGTATAGAAACTGTTCAAACTACATCAAGCCCTAAACACAGCACACTGAAATGATTCTCTGGGTGGTTCCTACAGTAACAGTGGAAAATTGACTAGGTAATAGCAGATTTTTAATTCAGAGCTTATATCAGGTAAAACTAATGTATGAGTCTAACACATCTCTACATTACATGCGATACAGCACGCTGTGCAGGTTACACACTTTGCTACCATGCATGATGACGGTGGTGGTGTTGAGGCATGCAGGCCACGGCTGGCAGTGGTGTGGCAGATTATATTTGGTTCTGATCTGGGTTGTGCGGGGGCATGGATTGGGCTCAGATGATGGTCCTGAGCTCCTCATCAGTCAGCTCGTTCACTGCCATGATTTTTGTCAGCTGCTCTGCATACTTTGCCTGGTCTTGCATGAAGTGTGGGATGCGGACGTTCTCCATCTGAGCCACAGTTTTCAGGCGGTCCACGTCTTCAAATGACACCTGAGCCCACAGAAAAACAACACTGACAGATTTAGCAACATGCTGCAAAAGAATGAAAATAAATGTAATGAAACTACATGCAAACTGAAGAACTTATTAAGAACTACATATTCAGTTAATTTAAGATAATTACAGCTGTACTAATTCATATTTCTATATTAACAGTGGGTCAAATAACTGACTATAATGTGAAAGGTGTCGCTATTAAATTATTCTCCAACTCTGCACTCAGCTGTATGGAAAAAAGCTAAATGCTAATGCTAAAAAGGCGTGTTTCAGCTCATTGTATTTGGTTTTTGATGAGGGCAATTTGTGTGTGTTGTAGTACTGGGCTGATGTTATTAAAAACACAACACAAATGCATCTACAGCTGGAATGAACATACTGTTTAACCCTGAAAGCTTACAGCTCCTCTGAAGCAGAAGAACCCGGTCTGTTCCCTCCTCAGAGAGCTTATATAAACTCCGGCTTTGCTTCTCATTAAAGTTACTACAAGGAACTTTTAACTGGTTACGAAACAGTGCCTCTGATGCCTCTATATGACCTACATAAGTAAACAGGACCATCAGTGAGAAGATTGGCTATTTCTATATAGTTATTATTAATGCTTGTCACCAGGTTGGAAATGATTTGAATGAAAATGATGTACAGCACACAGACTGAGGGTGGACATCTTCATCCCGGGAAACACTACCACTTTTGTCCACAGGGGCCACCAAATCAACACAAAAAGTTTGTAGCTCGTAGTAAATTTAATCTCACTATATGTCTGAACTACAACCACATAAATAACAGTGTTCTGCTGTTTCTGTAAACTGTAGCGGTGTTATGGAGAACAACACTGGTATAGTGGAGATACCACTGGAGACAGGACACAATCTTAACAAATCTGATCCACCTGACCTGATCATCTTGGAGGCAGCTACATAATTTAGATGAATAAATATGTAAATCGACTATAATAAACTGACCTCAGACTGTTAGTTCAGATGAATTGCCTCACCTTTCCTAGAGTCATCAGCAGTGGGAAGTTGATCTTATCTCTATGTCTCAGGATCTTCAGAATGCCATCCAGGTAGACCTGGTCTTTACTGAAGCACCCTGCAATGTGAGAGGTCGGACAAGAGAACCAGTTAAAGACAACAGACAACCAGTGTACTAATGATCTACATTTAACATGTGATCAAACACAATTCAGATTAAAATCATTTATCTAATAAAATCCCACTACTGGTTCCATATATCTAGTGACATAATGACCTGGCTCTGCTGTATCGGTCTGGCCTCTCTTGGCTCGGACACAGTAGTCCCAGCGAGTGTTGGGATCCTGAACGAAGCGTCCCAGGTTGTGGAAGAGCTGAGAGAAGGACATGTGGCTGGCCTGGTAGACAGTGTAGTAGAGTAGGGCGGCACGCCACAGCGTGGGGTCCTTCCTGAACAGGACACTGTGGATGCTTGCCAGACCTTCCTCTGTGGGGTTCAGAGGCTTCAGGTTGTGCTTCTTCCTGCCCATGCTGCTGCTCCACGGCTGGTGGCAGTTGTTGATGCCACGGAAATAATGTGTGCCTGGTGGACAGAGACAAGGACTTTTATAGACAGTAGTTGTATTCAAGTTCAAATTCAAGCCAACTTTATTAAAAGAAACAATTAGATCCATGCAATGTTTTATCTTTCCTTGGAAACTACGCTACAGTCAAATTTAAATTTAGCTCTAGCCACTACCCACCAATCTCATGCCTCAGCATGCCTTCCAGCCAGTGCTCTCTGGCAGTGGAGATGTTGATGGTCAGTGTGGGTCTGCTATTCACCACCGTCATGGAGGCTCTGGACAGGAGGTCATCTGTTACCTGGACAACTATCTGTCAACACACATTTATGTATCTATGTAACTTTTTTGCTGTTTATATTGTTATATTTGGTGTATTTCCCTTTAACCTGTCTCATGTACTTTCACAGTAATTACCAACCCTGACATGATAGCCAAGTATATCAGGGTAGACAAAGTAACACAAAAACCTTAAACTGGTGACATAGTGATTTCACTATATAATTTCAATGACGAAGGGGATGAGACATGGACATGTAGTCTTTCTAAAGGGCCAGATATACTGAACTCCAAAACTGGCATGGACACAGACAGCAGACATCCTCACAGACTGTCATCACAAAATCCCTCACAGCTATACAGATGTGGAAAGCATCAATTGAGCTGAACCCTTCACCAAAACCTGACACTGATGCTTTAGATTGCAGTAATATGTTCTGCTATGAGTTGGAGCTGTGCTGGAAACGTCTCTGTATGATGTTACTACTGTTGCTTCACCACAGGAATAACAATAAAATAATAACATGAATAAGAACAACAAAATACAAGTGTCACATGAGTTTTTGGGTGGTTTTCTTATTTAAGGCAATTCATTCCCGAGTATGTTTTTTTTCCAGGCTTCTATGTCTCAACCCATTAGGACACAAGGCGCCTGTATATATATGTGGTGTTCAGTGGAGCATGATTAACTTGGTGATGTAACATGTATTTGTAGATGGTTATATAAACACAGCCCCACAGAAGCAAACTGCAGGATGCAAGGTCTTACTTTTCCCTGGAGCACATTCACTCTGATGCTGTCTGCTGCTCTGTAATGATGATGTACAAATACACTGTGACACAGACCACAGAGGGCAGCCACAGAAAAACACCAGGCGTCATATTCTCTAGCCTTTTCATATTCTTTTTTAATCAAACTGTGAAAAAAATATCAACTATAACGCAATGAACAGCAAATTATCTCCTTCATAATGTGTCGTCAGGACTCACCTCTCCCATGCAGCCCTCCTTCTCCATGTATTTCTTGACATTGTGCCAGATGCGACTCTTGGTGAGGAGGCTGCCCCCGGTGACCTGCTCAAACTTCTCATAGCTGCCATATCGGTGCAGGGCGAGCTCCATGATGTGCACTGCCTGCATGAGATTTAAAGACAAACACTGTGACTGATACAAATAAACAGCTCATAACATGAACGCTCCCTGTGACTGATGACCTCCTGTCCTCAACGCTTTGGACATGAAGTACTTGGTAACTTTTCACTTTGGTGCTCCAAAGTGCTAGTGAGAGATAACTGAAGTTTGACGGACTGCATTACCCACAAACCACATAGCATGTTGTCACTCCATGGACCTTTTATGTGTGAATCTCCAATTGGAGAGAATGGGTGTCTGTTTCAGTCTTGCCAGGATGCTCCTGGCTGGCTCACAGATGGAAGTCACTCTGGCATTCATACCATTCACTGTGGGAAGACTGTTATGGATTGATTGCCTACATATCACTGTATTGTAGGCAATCGTCTTAACAATTTAGAGGGTATAAATTGAATCCATGTCAGGTGGGTGTAAAGTAACAAAAATCGTGAGAATGTAGGGTGTTTACAGTGGTATTGCTGCAATATATAACCTCTGATCAACATTCTTCACATAACAAATGAATGAATTCTTGAGTGACTGGATCCATCTGTTAACCATATGGAGTATGATGATCCAGGATCATGATTAGACCCACTACAGTATGTGATTTAGGCTCATGTAATGGATATTTTTAACTAGCCTAACACTACTTTAAACTTAAATGTGTTTGCAGTTGTTCTATTACATAACTCTAGCTAACAGCCTTGCCTTACACTGCATGAATTAATGATAAATATTTATCTATGTTCAGGGACTGACAGCCCAGGATTTAAACAATGCAAAGTGGTCCACCTTACTCAAGTAGGTTTCTGTGATGGAAATAAAACAACTCCAAACCAACAAAAACTCATGACACTCAATTGCAATAAGACTCATGGATTTAGTCCCACCTTATGTAACCTAGAGTCAGTCTTGACAAATCACCTTCACCTCACCATCACTGTTCTGAAAATAACATTAAAAATACAAACAAACAGAAGTACAATAAAAGCTTGCAAACTTGACCAAACCAGTCTGACTACCATCAATAGATCATTTTATTTTCTGATAACTGCCTCAATCATAGGCTCTTTTCACAGCAGACATTAGTCATTAGTAGTAAAAGTGCAGGTGTTACTAATAACAATGGCCCTGCTCTCTTCAAGTGTCCCAGTAAGCCATGACAGTGTGACAGTGATCTACCATGAACAACACCAGCACCCTGAAACTGAAGCAGCTAAATGGAATTCAGCCATCTTTAATTTTATTAATTACACCTGGGCTTTTCCTACTGTGACATCAAATCATCATCAAAATGCCTGCTGAGAAAAGCTCTACCGCACATAGTGGCTCTCTGTCACCACTCAATGGGACACTTGAATAGATCAGAGTAATCATTAATGGTATTAAGAACAACTAACTTTGCTTTTTGATTCTGTCATTTTCATTCTATCATTTGAACGTAATTACATCTAATTAATTGATTTGAGACAGTGTTAAATTGAAGATGGACAGCTAATGATAATATTACATTTTAAGAAAGCCTTAGCCCATTTAAAATGTAACAATTTAATTTTGTCTATTAATTTATCAACGTTCCACTGACATCCACTGCCTACATGCATGAAATATATTTGTGATTTTAGAGCGATTGGCTGCATCCTGAACTGATATGTTTTTGCTTTTAAGATACAGTTTCTTATGGAGGACGAAAAATGACTTGAGTATAAATAAATAATAAATAAATAAATGCAGGAATAAATAATTAAATACATAAATAAAAAACTTTTTGATAATGAAAAGGGATAAAAATTAATTAATAAAAGAATTAATAAATTCTTGAAGTTATTTCTACATTTCCATACATCAATTTTATTTAGGCTATTTCTGTATTTTTTAGGGGTGCTTTCCATATATTTTGTAAAACACTTACATTAAGGAACTTTTGCCCATGGTCTTAAATGAAAACAACATTCAAGATGCCCAATGTTTAAATAAAATCTTAAAATATATAAAATACTCAATGCTCAATTGTTAAATTAAATTGCAATATGAGGCCTGATACCTTCCTCTTTTAAACATGGTAATGAATGAAACAACAGCCTGTGTCCACATCATCGAAACATGATGATAACTTACAAACATGAACACACGTCTTGTCCTGCAGCTTGTTGAACGAGCCACCAAACAAACATTCAGAGGGGAAAAGTGCACTGTTAACATCAGCTAGCAGCTACGTAGCTAATTAGCTGCTCAGCTGCAGAACATTTAACAGCATGTAAACATACCTGCAGATGTCACTGCGGACCCATTCAATGCTGGTTTGGTCATTGCTCTTCAAAATTCCTGTTATAGACGCACTGTCTCTCCATGACTTGTACTTACAGCAGTTTGTTTGCATTGTCTTAAATGAGACATTACATTTTGCAATTAATCCGCGGTTCACATGCATTCCGAACCGTAGAAGGCGATCCATACGGATCACGGATCAACTACGATCCGTTGCACCATTAGTATTTCTACATTCATTTATTACTGTATTTAACCAAGGCAGTAGTAGTAGTAGAGCAATCACACCTCTACATCAATCCTTAACATACAGACACAGAAATATAAAAATAAATAAATGTATAAATGAATTACTAAATAAATGCATAAATATAGAAATAGCCTAAATAAAAGATGATTGAAAAGATGATTTATGGAAATGTAGAAAATAAATCCAAGACAATCATTTAATTATGTCGTTTTTCATTATCTTGTATTTATTTTCATCTATTTATGTATTTAATTATTTATTTATGCATTTACTTATTTATACTTTTATACCATTTTTCGTCCTCCACAGTTTCTCAACCTTTTTACTCTCCTCCTGAGTACAGTGCTGTTGAAATTCAGCATTCTAGACTGTTCAGGTCATTGTAGGACTATACCAATTTGGTGGGGGGGGTCGGGGATCTTCATTTACTCCCCTATTTAAGACTTGGTTTTAACATCACTAGTATGTAAGTTTGAATGTGGAGATAGCCTGCGAGTGCAGGTGTACAGGTCTGTCATCTCAGCCCAAAGCAAGGCTAAATACTGTTATCCTACAGTACCGACCCAAAACGTTCTGGTCCACTGGTTGCCACTTAAGGCTGTTACACATTTCCATGAAGTTTTACTCTTTTGAGTATCTATTTGTTCAGACAAATGCCAAGAATATCATAAGACAAAAGTGATCCAAATGGCAGTCCACTTTTAAAGTTCAACAGTGTGACACAACATTTTACAGAGAGAAAGAAAACATGACAAACTAGGGCAGACTCTAGGGAAGAAAAAAAACACACAAACATCCTCCGCAGGATCACTTTACTGCATTTCCTGTTCCTGCTCTCTCACTCTTTACTTATCTGACTATTTGTGTACTTGTGTTACTAAAAGAGCAACAAAACAACACAGGGCTGTTTTCCAGTTCACTAGAAATACATCTGATCTTTTGCCCTACGTGTTAATTGGTGGTGTGATTGGTGGTAACATATTTAGTCTCATGTGTTCTTGTCTTCCTAAAGTAATCAAAATTTGGTTTTGAAAATACTGCATTTCATTTAGAGCTTCAGTGTTTCTCACCAGACATGTACTCATACTGTAGATGTTGATTTCAGATTCAAACTAATCTGCCAGTGTTTGCTAAAATGCTTTTGTCTTTGTTTCCTGCATGAATTCATTCCGGCCACTTTCCTCTTTCTCTTGGACAGCAGACTCACCCTGCCTCAGCTCTGATCAGCCCTGACGCTAAAGAGCTTTAGCAGCAAGTCTTTGTGATCACAGTATCCAACTTGACTACTGGCATGTGGAGTTTGCTGATCTCAAACATAGACAGCTCTGCACCAAGCTGGTGCACTGGGGACATTGTTGCAGATGTGATGAATGACCTGTCACAGCCTTGGGGCCAGCATCTGGTGGACTTCTGCCCTTACTGGCTGCATATACTGTACCTTCTGCAGTGTTTCAGTATTATTAATCTGTTTCTCTGTCCAAAGCTTACAATGAACCTGGACATGTAAACGGAGACCTGGGATAAACCTGTGTTGGAGGTTGGTCTGAATGAGTCCAAAGCTGATATTTAATCTGACCCTGCAACCCTGCTTCTGACCTCGGTTTACAGTACGCAGGGCTGACACCTTAGTTTGAAAGGTGAACAGGTGTTTCTAAGAAAGCTATAGGATTTCCTTTTGGCAAATAAACCAAACTAAAAGAATTGAATGATTCCAAACCTGCTCAGTGGAAACACACTCTTACCTGTGTCAGAAAGCGATCTGAGGCATTGTTGTGCCGTGCCAGGACGAGCGGAGAAACAGGGTTGCTGTACTCAAACTGTGGATTGTAGTTGAAGTCAGACTTGAAAAACTTGGCCTTTTCTTTCTCCACATTAGACGGCTTGATGGCTGTAAGGATGCAGAGCTTCTTGGCGTTTTCCACTTCCCGCGCGATGGCTGCTTTGTGCAGAGAGGGAAGTTTAGTGCGAGGGGAACTGGGGATGCACGTCCTCCGGAGTTGTGGAACTGCGCGAGGGTTCAAGCCCATGGTGCTGCCCACTACTGCGATGCTCCGCGCTGGCTTAGGCAGATTGGAGCTGCTGCCTGAGAGGACACGATTTGTCTGTGCAGGTTTACTGCCACCTTCTGAAGCCCGAATCTTTCTAGTAGCAATACCTGAACGGTTTCTCTTACCACATTTCACTGATGTCTTTGGTCTCTTGTGTGGAGACTGCTTCGGGCTCTTCCTCTCCTCCTCCTCAGTCTGCAGCAGGACGTTGTAGCTGCTGGAGCCAGTGCTGAAGAGATCTTTGAGGACACTGGAAGAAATTTTCTCCAGGTATACTTGGCTTGGACTCACTGGCTTGTCAGCAGTGTTTAAGATATACTTTTTGGACATTTCTACCTCTGGCCAGTGGAGTCTTTCTGAAAGAAGTAATATGAGATGCCAGTGAGAGAAGATAGTGAATCTGTTTACTGCTTACTTTAGAATCACCTCATGTGCAGACCTTTTGTAGATAGAGTAGCTTGATAGCTTAATCCTCTTATCAAGGCAGGATAAAATTAGATCAATTCCAGTGCCAAGCTAAAAAGATATATTTTGTTACAGCAACTATTTTTACATCTTTGTTAGCAAACCGACATTAGTGCAACTGCCCCTTCCTATTTGTTCCTTTTTATCCTCAATCATAAAGATGCAATCTGACACAAATGCACGTAATTTGACATGTTTCCTGAACTGCTGTTACATCAGCAGTCCATGGCTATAAACCATTCCTTTTCATGAGTCAGTATCCCGTCCTCACAGAGGAAATTATTCTCATCATGTCTCCAGAGACTGCCAGTAGAGCACAGAAGTCAGAGTGCAGTAAGGTGAGCTGGAGCAACATTACACTGAGAGTAAGCTCTCTCTGTTCAGACAGGAGCACTGAGCTGGAATCCATGCAGCCACACACAGCACAAACTAATGACCTCAGTAGCAATGATTGGAAGAGGGGAAAGTACAAATTAGAGCTTCACTGCATGCTCAGCTACCAAATCAAATAATGTTATCTAACGCATCAGCTGATTATCTCATCATTCAGTTTCAGCTGATGTGACGTGCTATACTGTCACATCATAGTACATGCAAATGAGTTATCTACCTAGTATCCCTATCTAATGAATGCTTGGTGTGTGAAAGTTTTATGAAGTTAATTAAAGACATTTTCAGTTTGCCAGGTACCATATATGAAATTAAATATATGACAGCAAACAGTCCCAAATCACTGTTCACATGCAATTCAACCGCACAGCAAAATGATTCAATGGTCAAGCATCTCATTCCTAACTATTAATGAAACTATCAAAGCACAATTTAAAGCATATAATAAGCAATAATCAGCATGATTCAGCTCTGAATAAGCCCACTAGAAAGCTCCTTTTCATACTGCCATGAGTCTTAACAACACAAGTGCATAGTTAACACTATACAATACAATATGTACGCTATATCAAGCAACTTAATATGGAGGCAGGAAAATGGGAAAGAAATAATTAAAAATAGATGCTTTCTGATTCTTTCTATATTCGATTTTTTTATGTTCGTTAATGTTAGTATTAACAATTTAATTACTACCTAGCTGCAACTTCTATTTCACCTTATAACGACTGTTAACGCTAAGTTAGTTAACAAAAGTTACCATTATTACCATTTTAACGGTATTATATTTAGCTAGTTGTATTATTAATGTTCCTGATATGTTATAACCTGCTAAGTTAAGTGGACACTTCTAGCTACGATCACAAGAAAATATGAGAGCACAAGACAAAAAAGAATATTACCTGTTACTTTTATTGACTCCAGCATCCTCTGTTAAGGTATCTGTATGAAGCTCAAATACCCAGTTATGTTCGAAGATTACTAACGTTAGTTCGCCAAGTTAACCTAGCTACGTTAGCCGGCTAACGTTGTTCAAACAGTAACCCAGCGATGAAAGAAGATTGGCCGTAGTGATTATATTACCACAGGATACGCAGAAATAAATTTTAGAGCATTTTCTAGCTGACAGCTGAGTTGACATTAAACGTCCCGCCTACACTGAGCCTCAGCCAAACTGACGAGAGAGAATCGGGCTCTCTGTGGTGCAGGCTCGGCATCGACTTATCTGTTTCCATGGTTTCCATGTAAGCTACGCAACACACATTGATACTCATGGGAAATGAAGTCCATATCATAATACATTTAGATTCTGTACAGAATATATCAAGGTTGGCTTTCATTGGTCAGTTTAATCAGTTTTCAGTGGATTAAATGTAATATTCCCTTGACTCTAACTCAAGTTATGGACTATAGATTTATAGCCCTACCATAAACACTGATGTGTCCATGTTTCACAGCAATTCAGCAACACTGTAATAGTAACAATAAACTAAAACAAAGGTAGTTGATTCCAGCTTTTTTGTACAATGACTTGAAGGTAACGTGAAACAATAGAGTCTTTTCTACAAATAGAATGTGACAGGTTAATGAGACTGAAAAATGTGCTCAACTAATGTGATCACAGTGACACATGACTTTGCCCTAACATTACTCAACACTGACCCATTTACAAACTCTACCATAAAAGGTAGAGTAAATTAGTTTATATTGTAGGGACTAGCAAAAGGAATACGTTATACTGACATTCAGTTTTTAGTAGCTTAACTCTGAATTTTTAACACAATAATTTCTATTTAGAAAACACTTATCCATGATCAGGCATGTCTGTAAATCTTATTTGATAACACAATTGTTTTAACATCTTATGGTAACCTATTATATATGGTTCCTTTTACAGCTGAAGCTGAGTCCAAAGATTATGTATGTGATATAAAATTACAAATTACAAATCACAATTACAAAACTTGCAGCCTTTTGTGGCTGACATATAATTTCTATATATATATATGTCAGTTGATTGCAACTAAAAAATAGAGATGTATAATTTATTTTACCATAATGAGTCTTTTGTTCATTATGTCATTCCACCTAGCCTATATTTGGCATACTAAAATTTATAGTGATAGCTCAAACTAGTTACCAGTTTAGCAAACCAAGAGAATATTTGTCTTAAATGGTTCAATCTGTAAATGTGCGATTAAGCAAAAAAAAGCAAATGTTAATGAGAGGTTAACATTTTCATAACCCTAGAAATAGCAGTTTTCAATAATGGGGTTTTCTCTGAAATATAATCCAGTAATGCTCAGTGTTAGTGAACAATGGTTTTGTGGTCTTGTCCATTTTAAATCCCCATTGTTTTCATTATTCTGTAATAAATATGTATATTAGGTCCAGTATGTGTACGTTTTGACCGTTTGTTTTCAGCATTTGAGTACACAGATGACTGATTCATAGGAAGTAGATGGTCTGGTCTGGGTGGTGCTGTGCTGTTGACAGCGTTTTTCGATACACTCAGGCTGTGATTGGCTGAGCATGTGTAAAACCCGAATCCTTCGTTCTGATTGGCTCCCGAGCGCTTCGTTTAAGTGGTGGAGTCTGCGCAGTAGGCGCAGCGCTGAAATTCAAATTTGAACAGAAGTTGTTTTGTGAAGAGAGAGGAGAAGCCGAGAAGAGACAACAGAAGCTGAGAGTCGCTCAGCCTACCTCACCGCGTCCTGTTTATGTACACACAGTAGTGTACTAGACTTTTAAAATACCCAGTTGTTGAAATATTGTTCGAGTAGGGATAAACTATCCGGAATGGATCCATTTACCGAGGTGAGTCGAAGTAGCATTAGCTGCGGTAACGTTAACGTTACCTGCTAATGCTAACTAACGTAACCTTTCTCATGTTTATACTGTTATTAATGTTAGATACATGTTTGTTACGGCCTGAGACCAACCTTTTTACTCACATAGGATTTTAACGTAGGCTAAGTTCACAATACAGAAATGTATAGTAACGTTAATACATGAAATAAGGACAATGTCACGTGTTTTTTCTTTGTCTTGTCAGTTGTCAGCAACCATAAATCTGGCAAAATACGAAATAACACTAATATGTAGCTTGTATGTGAAACGTCTCACGGCAGCAGGTTTTGAAGACGTTTGAGTAACGTTCGTTGTTAACGTTAAGCAGTTCTAAAAGTAATGTAGCCAGGCTATTTACTTGCCAGTCGCTTATAACGTTACTGTATAATAACTCCTATACCCACGTGTTTCGTCCACGTATTGTTCATTCACGCAGCCAAAACACATCACAATCAGTGTAACGTAACGTTCCTCAAATTAAACAGCTTTGTCTCCATTTAAGGCAATGGTATTTGTCAGCACTGGAAATAGTCCAACACTTGACCCACCTTTCTTGAATTCCTCTTTTTTTCGTTAACGCTCTCAACTGACGTTGGAACCACAGACTACAAATGATTTATATCTGTGTGATCACAACTCTTGTCACTCTAGTTCCTGGATTTGAAAATTCAAATCCAGCAACCGCAAGCAGGAGGGGCTCATTCTTGAGGAATGCTGCTAAATGTGACTTCATGTTTTCCACAGTGTCTGGAAAGAGTGGTGCAGGCACTGCAGTGCAGCTGCAGGAATGTGTTGGGGCTTGCACAGTTATCTTAGAGTACAGTAAATCAGATTGTGTGACAGGATGCGTTTGAGGCTAAGGAAAGGGAATGTCAAATAAAGAAAAGAGGAAGGAAAGAGAGCAAGCAAACAGAGGCCTCTTTATCTAGGGTGGGGGACTGTTTTGTGTGTCCTCAGCCGTAATGTTATTTGCTGTGCTTCGTTCCACATATTTGTATTTTCAGATATACAGCACTTAACTTTAAGGATGGAGAATCAGCATATTTTTTTTTTTTTATTTTTTTAAAGGCACAGACTGATTGTCTCACAACAACGACAGTGTAATTATGAAGAGGTCTGATTCGCTGATTCCATGACACAGCATATACTCACAACTATGCTGCAGTGCCAAAACGTACATTACCAGTCAAAAGTTGGATACACCTTCCCATTTACTTGAATGAGAAAGTGTGTCCAAACTTTCGAATGGTACTGTACGTACAGTTAGAAGATGTAAAAGGGGGGTTGCCTGATTTGCAAGTTTCCCATGCATAGCAACTGCGAAACTGTAGGGCAAGTTTGACAAGA
Organism: Thunnus thynnus; assembly: GCF_963924715.1. Lineage (NCBI taxonomy): Eukaryota > Metazoa > Chordata > Actinopteri > Scombriformes > Scombridae > Thunnus > Thunnus thynnus. The sequence goes on from NC_089531.1 coordinate 28,271,775, forward strand.
AGGGACTTTGTTGAGGAACATAAAGGGCTCATTAGACAGAAATATTTTGATCTCAAACCTCTTCTCATTGGCTTTTTTTAAAGATTGATTTCAGCTGATTACTATGAACACAGTAGTTTAGTTTGACTCAGTCCCACACACACCATCCTGCTGCCAGAAATACTCACTAGAGCACCAAATCTGGATTGATCTGCAGATGGAAATCATTCCCAACAAATGTACCATTTCCCATTTCCTCCTGTTTAAGTATTTTTTGCTAAAATACAGTTGCCAGCTGATTGAGGAAATGATTGAGCCTTTTTAAAAAAAATGAAACTATATATTTGATCTGTGATCAAGAATTTATGTCTTCAGAAGGAACAAATGTGCTTGGGGCTGAGTGCTGCAGACAGGGTAGGGAAGTCAGAAAGGATTGAGAGGCAGACTCAATGTTAATTCATGTTTGTGCCGTCTGCATGGGTCCATGTGATGTAAATCACATGTCATCTGCTCACGTCCACCAAGATTTGCACGTAGCACAAAATTCATGACTGTGCAGACTGTACACACTACAAGTGTGGCCGCATGCATTCAAGTCTGTATTGAAGTATGAACAAAAAAAAAAAACTCATTGGTTTGGGTCTTTTCATGGGATTTGATGACAACAATATAGAATAATGCCAGCCTTATTCTTTAGCTCAAGCCCAAGAGAAACTAAAGGCTTAAAAAAACCCTCAAATTTGTGAACACTTATTAGTTACTTACAAGTTGTAGCCGTAACTCAGTTATTTGGTTTATGTGGATGCATAAGAGCAAATGTTTGCAATTTTATGGACATTTGACTTGATGTGGGAGCAGTCTTTAGCAGAAAACACATTTTTGGTCATTACAAAGGTCTATTTCTGCTGTACAGGAGGTGAACACAATAAAAGCAGCAAAACAATAACAGTACAATAATATTTTAATATAATATCATTCTGCCTTTGTGCAACTAAGTGTATAATATTATTAATGTAAATCACTAATGTAAAATGTTTAGACTGTCAAATCTTTTACAATTTTTGAGATTGTAGTATGTGGTGGCGTTGTGATGTAAGTTGTACCTAATACAATAAAACACTGCACATGTGTATAAAGCAGCCATTGGAATAACTGCTTTTGTCAAACCAGAAACTGTTGGAGCGGACCCGGGCTCGCAGAGAAAACCTGCAGAAGAAAATGGCAGAGAGACCAAATGCAGCAAACAGACAGATGGTCAAAAGACCCAGAGAGCCACTGGCTGACACCAATAGTGTGATCAGTGAGCCAGTTATTGATAAAGGTATGAGCACATTTCTTGTCCTGTTTGACCATTAAGTAGCAGCTGGTTTATCTTTGCTTATATTTTCCTTCCACTTTGTCCCAGTTCCACAGGCGTCATCCAAGCCTTCTCCTTCCAAGCGCAGTCGCTCAGGGGAAAATGTCCAGCCTTCAGTCAGCGAGGAGAACCAGGAGCCAGTGACGACACGACCTGTGTCCTCTATCATCCCAGATCCTCCCACAAACAAGAAACCCCCGGTTGGCCCTGCCAGTGTACGGTCTGCCTCTTCCCTGGAGAGGACTGCCACCCGGCCTGTTGTCCAGTCTCAGCCAGTGAAAACTGTACAGCCAGAGCCAGAGAAGATGACAGTCACCTCTTCTCCTGCTCCTCTGAATATCAGAGAAGTGGAAATGGTGTCTGCCAGTCCAGCCCCACAGAGGAACAAGGAGGACTCAGTGGAAGATTCAGCTCCATCTGCTGCTGGCATGAAATCTCGTCTACAGAGGCTAGCTGAGCAGAGAAAGTGTTGGGATGGTAAGAATACTTTGTGTATCAGTATTTAAAGACACAATCCATGATCAAGGTGTAAACAAAAGGGAAGCTTCACACCAAATTAACAAAACACACAGAGTTAGAATCTGCTATAACTGACTGACAGAAGCTAACAGCAGACAACAACCATATCTAAGTGGTTATTGTTTCCTGTTGCTGTGAAAGTTTTGTTGGTCTGGTTTGTGTATATTTGAACCATTTCTCACTATCTTCCTTTTAAAGCTTATTTGGAACACAGCTCTACAACATTTGGATCAATTATATATATATTTTTTTAAATTTTTTTGGAATCAAAATAGATTGAAAATTTTTCTTCAGTCAGACCATCATGGTAGCCAGTAAGACTCAGGTGTCAGAAAGAAGAGGCCACAATGTGTCAAAAGAAAAATGCTGCACCTCTTTTTTCTGTAGTTGTACTGTATGTTGTTGAAAGGGTCGCTTGGTGTTTAAGCCATCCAAAGTTTGCAAATACTAATTGTCAAGGGTGTGGTATCCACTCTATCAATTGTCTGATAGTCATATAGTCATATTGACCTAAATGATACATATTTCTACCTTTTCAGGCACCTCTGATGCAGTTCCTGACAGCACTCCACTGTCCATGTTGAAGAGACAAGCTGATGTCCCACCAGCTGCTGACCCCACTGTGTCCTCAGGAACTCCACTAGGGAGGAAAGGCAGACTGGCCAACCTTGCTGCCACCATCGGAACCTGGGAAGACGACTTAAGCCACGCTAACATTCCTAAACAGAATGTACAAGCGAAGCCTGCTACTGCCTCTGTTCCCAAGTTTGCCTGTAGAGATGCCAGTGTGTCTGCCAACACTAAACCAAGCACTGCAGACAATGTGGCGGCCAGCTCAGCTGCAAGCAGCAAGTTCACACCCAGCTCTGATCAGGTAGGCTTACGTTAGAAATGCATTAGTCTTGGACAGAGCCTATTACTTCTGTCTGGTTGGTGTTTTATGAGATTTCTAAAACTTTGATGACTGTAGCAGATATTGTGTTAGCAGTCTTCTGCTACATGGTCATTGAAGCTTTAACTGTTGCAGTTATTATTGTCTGTACCTCATGATCATTGCAATAGAAAATACAATGATTGTTACTGTGATAGCTTCCCCATAACTTCCCAGAATTCTTCCTTGTATTATAAACCTCTGTGCAGTGTTTTGGTGTCTGATAAGCCTTCCAACTCTTGGATATGTCAGTCAGACTGGATGTCCTGGATGTATATGTTGTCTTGCCTTTAGCAACTCAAACACACCAACAACGTTAGGTTTTGTTTTTACATAATTGTAGTTTTTAGTCTGAATTTCTGGCCACCATGATGCCCCAACTTGCATTGTTTTTTAATACGGTTTATAAATGAAGAGACTGGATGTGACTTGGCTATTGTATGACTTTTCAACAGGCGGTGTGTTCTCCTGTTAAGTCAAGACATGTGGTTCACCCAAGCCCTCAGAAGGCTGACACCCCTGCTGCCAGACCAGCGCTTCAGTCAGTAACAAGTCCTCAGAAGAGCTCCGTCCAGAAAATAGCCCAACCACCCAGTCCCCAGAAGGCCTGCTCCTCCAGCTCAACATCAGTGCCTCCAAGCCCCCTGAAGAATCAGGCTATTTCCAGGGGTCTCAACCTCACCTCCAGCCCTCAGAAGCCAGAACTCCGTGCCAAGCCCACCATTACCGGCCCCTCTGTCCCACAAGAAAAGGCCACTGTTGGAGCTCCTGGTGAGTCATGTTGCAGGTTATTTTTGTGGGCTCATTCTAAGGTAACGAAAACATAATGATTCTTATTTTCAGGTGATTATACACTAATTAAAACTATCCATTGCCCATTAGGTTGGGCAAGTTCAAAGTTGTGAAAACAAGGGTTCCCTCCCGCTGCTGAAAATAATTGATTAATTCTGGAAGGTTATTGATGAAGCTCTAAGACCTGGTTTTTAATATATTCACCATGCAATAATACTGCAGACAGATTTGATTAGCATTTGATTAGCATCTGATGTTGCAGTTAGTTTGCTCCACATGTATGAAAGAAAATGTTTTGCATTCTTTTACCCTTGATTCCCACCAGGTGTAAAGTCTTTCTTGGAGCGATTTGGAGAGAGGTACCAGGAGCGAACAAACCAGAGCTCTCCAGCAGGGGGCAGCACCCCCCAGCCAAAGACCACCACAGTAACTCCATCAGTTACACCAAACACCAGACTGGTACAGGAGAGGCTCAGAGCTGCCGAGGCTGCAAAAACAACCACTGCTGATCTCACCCAGAGACAGAAGCTGGTGGGTTAATGTTACGGATACTATAATATATACTCTTATTGTTATGATCAAAATGATTCACAAAAATCCCCCCTCATTTCAGGAGCGTGAGTCTGAACTGGCTCAAATTCGTAGTCGTTTCCAAAAGGGCAACAACATGTGGAAAAACAAAGATGAAGCAGCAGAAACCAAGAAAATCACAGACATCAAGGTTGGCTGATAAGTTTGACTTAAGCTCATCTGACAGAAAGTTATGTTTGACATCTCACAAAATATTTACACATTCATAGCACATATTATGTAGTATTTAACAAATAATGTACTTCTCAGGAACAGCTGGAAAAGCCTGTGCAGAGTGAGGTTGCCCCAAGTGAGACACTGGATGAACCCACAGCACCCTCTACTGACAGTACAGATACACCCACCAAGTGCACTCCTCCAGGTATTCTATAATATCTCAGACTGGTGATTGGTGAATTTGGTCCAGGCATTTCAGTGGTCCGTTATTAGTATTAGCAATTGTTCTTTCATCTATTAAGTTCAAATATCCCTTGACTGGGAAAAGAGTTATGTAACAAGTTAGGAATTGCCATCACATTGTTTGTTCATGACTGACAAATTCATTTTGCTGGCAGAACTTTTACAAATCACAAAAACGGCCGTGTTTTTTTTTTTTTAACTTGAGAGGTTGAGCTTGAGAGCTCTGACATGTGACATGGCTATTTTTCACTATGTGTTGCTCTGAAGGTCTTAATTAACAAATAATTTTTACAGCTAAATGCACTTCTTTAATCTGGTAAAAGAGAATGGAGTTTCTTACACAGTTAATGTCAAATAGCAGGTCATAGGTCGGTGGTGTCGCCTCCAGCCTCCACATCCAGTCCTCTGAGAGTGGTCGCCCGTACAGCAGAGAAAACAACTGATGAAACCCCAGAAGAAAAGGAGGAGGTGGTGAAGGAGATCGAGATGAATGTTGACCAGTCCATCAACTCTGCAATTATCAACGAGCTGTTTGATGGAGTCCTGGAGCAGAGCGAAGATCAGGATGATGATGAGGAGGAAGAAGAGGATGAGGAGGAAGATGCCTTGAATATCTCCTCCATGTCCCTCCTCACTCCTCTGGCAGAGACAGTTGCTTCTGTGGTGAGGAGTCCAGAGAGGAGAATGATGGTTGGTATCAACATGAGCTTTGCCTAATTCACTTCAGGTCTTTTGTATGAGCCCATATGTAACAATTTACATCCTTACGAAAAGATTTTCGTCATGTCTTTGTGCAGACCTCAACTCCAGCCAGCTCATTCATTGTGAAGGGCAACACCCCAGACAATGTTTCCAAACCTAGCAAGTTCCAGAGAACCAACATGATACGGACTGCCTCCATTGACAGTGTTGAGGCCTTAGGCGAGGACCATAAACTGCCTTACAGGTAAGAGCTCCCATTCAATACTGAGATGCATTACAGTCTTCTGTGTCATAGCAAACATCCATCATAATATGTATATTTGCGTGTCAGCATTGATGCATACAGGTCCACCAGAGTGAAGGAGACTGAGAGACCTGATGTGAAACAGGTGATTGTGAGAAAAGAGGATGTTTCTCACAGGGCAGAGGAACCACAAGGCTCCAGTCTGTTTAGCATCAAACAGAAGATGAAGGTTTGGAATAATATTTTTCATTTTATGTATACTTACAGTATGAGTTTTCAGTAAACAGCGCAGTGAAGCTTGCGCTCTGTGATAAACGGTGAATCTGTCGTATGTTTATGTAGATCCTGGCGAATGAGATGAACCTGCAGCAGACAGTTATACACCAGGCCAGTCAGGCACTCAACTGCTGCACAGACGAAGAGCACGGCAAAGGATCCCAGGTGGAGGCTGAGGCAGAGAGACTGCTGCTGGTGGCGAGTGAGTTTATCCAGACAATAGATCAATACTTACACAAAGCACATTTGCATATGCCTTTAGAAGTTACTTAGCTTTATTACAGAAAATTTAGCTGTCCTTGTGAATGCTGTATTTGCTTTTTCTTTATTAAAATTTCAAAACCTATGAATCTGGTTAATTTTGGGGTCTTGTACTTAGAAGAACTCCACTGATTGTTCCAGTGTGTTTCCAGATGTTGGGGAGTATTACTGTATAAAGGAAAAATGTGTGTGTGAAATCTGAGAAATCGCTCCATGTGATCACTTGAGTCGGCGTCGGTTGAGGACTAGTCAAGTCAAATTTATTTATAGAGCACATTTAAAAACAACAGGAGTTGACCAAAGTGCTTTACAGAAAATTGAAAAATACAGCTGAATAATTGAAACAAAACAAAATAAATAGATAAGTATATTGTAATAGACAAAGTTAACAATTGTATCATGCTATAAAAAAAATAGGGGGCCTTAAAAGCAATTCTATAAAGGTGAGTCTGTAGTTGGAATTAAAAAGGTGATGGTGATGGATGGGGAAGATCTGACAGAGATGGGGGAAAAAGCTTGGTCATCTCCTGATTTTGACTGGGAAAGTGGAACAGAGAGAAGTAACTGATCAGAGGATCTGAGGGGTCTGCATATAGAATATGGACCAAGGAGATCAGAGATGTAGGCTGATGCTAAACCATTCAGAGCTTTAAAACCAGTTAAAAGAATCTTAAAATCAATTTTATATTTCACTACAAATTTGAAAATGAAAAAATCAGTGAGGTGTGGAGTCAGAAAGAAGTGAGGTTACCAGACCTCCGTAGCCCACTCCTCCTCATCTCTGCTTGACTTTGTTTCCTTTTTACTTCCTCAGCGGAGAGGAGGGAGGCACTGAAGGCTGAGTTGGACCGTCTGAAAGGAAAGGGCCCAGCAGGCCAGAAAAAGGCCCCTACAGCTCCAGAACCCACCAGCATCTCTGCCTCCAAGGGCTCCATCACCCTGCAGGAGCTACGCCTGCCTCTCAAGGCAGACTTTGTTTGCTCCACTGCCAACAAGCCAGGTAGGCTGAAAACGCATTAAACTGCAGCTTGGTAATTTAGAGTAACACTGCACAGTTTCTCAACATTTTCTTTTCACATTAGTCCTCACTATTGCTCTCTATGAGACAACACCACTTCTGTGTACTTACTGCTATTTATATTAATGGTAAAAACTTCAAACTAATGCAAACTACAGCCTTTCACTTACTCAATTCTTAGTCATGCTGTAGTGTTGGTTTTGTCAGTTATATTTAGATTCAGTCTTAGTCCTGACATTGAACTTCTAAAGGAGCTGGATTTAGTCAACTTCATCTTTCACATTCTTAAACTGATGGTTATCAATATTATTCTGTATTTTGATTATTTCAGAGTCAACCAAACATTCCTTCTTCATCATGCTTCGGGCTGGAGCAGAGAATACTGTGGCCACTCCATTAGCAAGCACACACCGCGGCCTCAGTGGAGACACCCTCACCTTCCCTACCAAGTTCACAATGTAAGTCAGGACTTTTGCTCAGACAAATGCGCACACACACACACATCCTCTCATTGTTGTCCACCTTTGTTATGAGGCAGTTTAGATTTGTTATTCGGATAAATGTAATGTTGGTTATCTGTCTGTTATTGTTGTTTTCATTAGTCCGTACTCTACAGTGAGGAAGGTGAACTCTGATTCTTGTCAAAAAACATCAGTTTTTCATTCAATACAGGTTATGATGATCCAGATGATGATTATTTAATATTGACAACAAGTATCCTTGTCCTTTTTCATTTTCAGAACTGATGTGTCCAGTGACTTTGCCATTGATATTGAGATCTATTGCCTGGTGAGTGTTTTACAGATACAGAAATAATGATGCACATGCCTCCTGAAGACATATGCACAGTTCTATTGAGTCTTGCATGATGTAGACAAAACCCAAAAAGTCTCTAACGTCTTTAACACATAGAGTACTGTTATGACATTCTCTCAAGCAATAATTTCCTCTGATTCCTGGGTATGACTACAGATTTGGGTTTCCCAGACCTATAAAATATCATTTCTCTCAATTTGTTAATTTTCATGATATTTGATGCTGCTTTTTCAGTTACAATAGAGATGCCACAACATTTAGCTTTTGCAAATCCTAAAACAAATACTACACAATTTTTTTTCCTCTTCTCTAATGACTAGTAATCTGTTAATATGCACTTTGCTCAAGATGTCAACCTAAAAACACAATCCTTAAAACATCAAATACCTTTTTGACAATCTATAGTTTTTTCTTCTTTTTATAAGCTTTGTTGCTCAGGTGACCTCAGGGTCAACACATTTGTTATTATGGCTCTAACCATTTTCTATAGCCAAACAGCCCCCCCCCATTGGATCTTAGGTCATGTCTGTATGCTTCATCCTCTTTTATATTTTTGGCTTGTAAAACTCTACTTTGATAACTCGTTTAGTTTATTTTCCTTGAGTGTTGCCATCTTTAATTACTGATTCATGGTCTAATGACACCCTCAGGTGCAGAAGCGTGAGGTCTGCATTGACAAGAAGAAGAAACCCAACAAGTCAAAGGTATAGTCCCACTTTTTTGTTTTAACCAAGTGTAAAAGACATTGCCAGTTCATGACCCTTAAAAAGTGTGTGTGTGTGTGTCCAGATAATGTGGAAGCAGGTTCATGAGGCCCATGAGTTGTGTATGGCGGTATGAACAGTTTCTGTGTCAGATCCCTAACTTACTGGTTGGTGGGTGTACACAGTGTAGAAAGGCTTTACAGAATGTCACTACTGCAGAACTGTTTCTCCACACAGCTTCGGGTGTTTATTTCATTAAGTGGAATATTGACTGCTCAACAACATACAGTAATTCCCTCATGCAGATTGAATTGTTCCTTCCATCGTTCCTTTTGAAGCAAAAATACATTATTTGCTTTATTTTCAGGCTATCACTCCAAAGAGATTCCTCGCCATTACAGTAAGTATTTAAATGTTTTTATACTGCTTTTACCATACCGTATCAGAATGTTAGGGACTGGGTGATAATTATTTGATGGGGGTGGAGGCTGAAGCTTATGTTTTGCTTTTTAAAGAAGAATGACCCTCCCTGTGACTTTAAAATCACCCTCATTTCATCAACCCAACCGTGATTTCACACTTAATATGGACAATATTCTTTACATAGTCCAAATTGCAAATTAGTATTTGCCAAAATGATGGTAAACATAGTAAATGATGCATTCTGTTTTTGTAACTATTGTCATGTAACTAGTCATGATTTTTTTTTTTTGACAGATAGATAAATCTTGCTATTCTCCCTTCAGCAAAAAGAAAAGATACATAACCATCCCCCTAATAATTCTGCCTAACTCATTTCTCATCTGTCTGAAATTAGTGTTTTAATTTGTTACTTTCATCTTTTGTTTTTCAGAAAAGTGGACAGACACCAGGTATGTCAACATACAACATCCTTCTAAAGCAAAGTTTGCCCTACTGAGTTAAATGTGACAGAAGACTCTTGCATCTAGCGAGCTGTATGCAGCCCTAAGATTCTCCAGACATTGTCCGGAGTTCATATGTGAAAACAGCTTGTATTTTTGGTTAGACCCTCCTTACCTTGTAAACAGCCACATCTTTCAAACTTCACACCTCTAGTCTCCAGCTTTGGGCCTCCCAGCTCAAGCAAGATACCTGCTGATGTCGGTAGAGTTGTGTATTTTCAGATTTAACAAAGCTCCTCCTGAGCCACAGAAGCATTATACAACCGTTTTCACAGGCTGAGTAGTACTCCTTATGGCAAGTAAACTAATCTTGATGTGTAAAATCAGTGCAGTCCATGATGATAATCATCTGATTCTCTCTATGTAGTTGTGGCCAGTCCAGGAGGCCCCAACGCTGTTCGCACCAGCAACTTTGTCCTAGTTGGATCTCACAAGCTCACTCTCTCTTCCATTGGGAAAAACAAATTTCCTCTGGAGAAGGTATTGAAGACACTTTTTTTTTTTCTCATTTGCACTCATTTGAACTCTTGAGTTTTCTTCTTTGTGCTTCATTTGTCCCGCATTTCAAATATGGCTGGACTTTGTCTGCAATCTATACCACTGTACATGTGTGATGCCAACAGATAGTTCTCTTGAGATCAGTCATATACAGTATGTGTGTGAAGGCTTTACAGAGACTCACAGGACAGTATGATCTGGCTGTGCACTCACTCACCTGCCTCGATATCTGTCTTTTAGATCAAATATGAAGGAAGTGAGAGAGAACTACTCAGTGGCATGTTTCATAAGAAGGTTACTCTCGCCCTATTGTCTATTTCCTTGTTCTGTTCTATTGGGGGAAAGGGTCAACACACTATAACAACATTCTTAACTGCATTGTTACACTAACTATCAGTTTAACCTGTTCTCACTGGAGGGAATGTAAGTTGCTTTTAATCACTGTATGCTTGTCAGGTGCTTTTAACCATCTTAAGAGAAGCTTGCATAACCTTTGTGTCTTTATTTTTTAACTTGCGACTAACATTTCCGAATTGATGACACACTGTCCCAGCTTTTCATGAAGTGTCTGTTCTTTGGATTCAAGGTTCCATTCTTGTGTCCTCTGGAGGGCCACATCTACCTCAAGATGCAGTGTGAAGTTGGCTCCAAGGTGGAGGAGAGAGGCTTCCTGGTGAGTGAAAGCAGATCAAATCATCACTACTGATGAACTGATATTAGAACAGTCTTGGTTTGCTGATGCTGTTTCCAAATACAAATATGTTTACAAGACTCTTTTTTTTTTTTTTTTTTCTGCCCAGACGATGTTTGAGGATGTTAGTGGATTTGGAGCCTGGCACAGGAGGTGGTGTGTGTTATCAGGATACTGCATCTCCTACTGGACTTACCCAGATGACGAGAAGAGAAAGGTAACCCTTTATTTTATTTAGCTATGTGCTGGCTATTCCTGCCTTTTCTAATAAATAGATATTAATTAACTTAACATTCAACATTATTTATACATCTTACCTTTTGATAGTGAAAGTTACCATATTATTCATGGGATCCACCCAAGTACACTTTAGTGCACCTGCACTGAGAATCTGCCCCACACACAGTCTGCATATCAGTCTTTTGCCTGTAAGACTCTGTAAGATGTTTTAGTACCTTTACTGGCATCTAACACACTCATCATTTATAATGTGGAAACTGAAGATCTCCACACAGTCAAAGAAATAGTGCATGTCCTATCCAAATCTAAAGCACTGTGGAGGACCCTCTCCCGCATGCATTGAAAGTCCTCTCAGATGAGACTTAGAGCTCTTTTACAGTTTGGGTGAACATGAAACTCTGGGTTAAATAATCAGTACAAAAGATTAAAAGCTGTGTTAGAAAATAGGTACAAACCTGTGGACATAGAAGTTAACTATGACTCCCAAGGTGCATTTCAGCAAGAAACATCCAATCACTGAGCTTACAATCCTGTGACAAGCACTGCTAACGGCAGGCAGAAGCTAAAGATTATGATGTTCAGTAAAAAAAACAACAATTTTTACAATCCACAAATTAAACCAATTTATATTTTCAATCGATAAATATAATATTTAATGACAGCCATATAATATAAACATTTTTTATGAGAATTCCTTAAATTTGATTATTAAAGAATTGTGACTAAGATATATAGTGAGTGGGAGATTTTCCAGGTGAAAAATAAACTCGTCAGTGTTCTGTGGACAAACTGTTATTGTGACATTTTCTAACTGATCTCAAACACGTCATTGGCCTGTTTTAGAGCTGAGTCCTGATCTGTTATGTTGCAGTATCTGCGGCACTGTGGCAGACCAGAGTAGAGGAAGCTAATTCTTGCACCAGTATGCTGTCTGTTAGAGACCTTGCAGGAGCTCTAAAGGAGATGTTACATTTCTCAGTGTTGTGTAAAAAAACTGAAAGGCAAAGATATCTGCACACACTGCACAGAGGCTTGGGCATTAGACCAAAATAATTGTGTTACATAGCAAATATAAATACCATATAAAGTCTGAATAATCCTAAAAGAGGCTGACACTTGATGTTTCTGTCAAGTCTGTGTTGACCTTCTGTTTTTCTTCTGTTTTGTTTAGAATCCCATTGGTCGCATCAACCTGGCTAACTGCACCAGTAAGAAGGTGGAACCAGCCAACAGAGAGTTTTGCGCCAGACCAAACACATTTGAGCTCATCACAGTCAGACCACAAAGAGAGGACGACAAAGAGACACTAGTCAGTCAGTGCAAGAATACCATGTGTGTCACCAAGTAAGTACCCACTATTAACATACACACACCCTAACATGTCTATCAAAAGCTTTTCTTTAAAGAACAGTGTCCTTGCTTTGCTGATTGTCACTGATTTGTTTTCCGGTGCAGAAACTGGCTGAGTGCTGACACTAAGGACGAGAGGAATTTGTGGATGAAGAAACTCAACCAGATTGTGGTGGATCTGCGTATGTGGCAACCAGACGCCTGTTACAGGCCACTGTAATCACCGCACTCTGTCACATGGAGCCTTTCTCTCTTTTGGACTTTCAATACCAGTGACAAATACAATCATTAAGTGCAATACAGTATGAGAATTGTTAAATTGTTAACTTGTGGATATTTCACAGGACGATAAATAATCAAACACATAAGTTATAGATCTGAGGAAAGTAAATAAAGCCATACATTTGATACATTTCAGTTCAGTATTTTGTGCAGGACTGGGATCCTGGCACTATATTTTATACATGAGGACACATGGGTTGCCACCTTTTTTATGTTAACGCCGATATTTAGTGCGCTTGCCACAGAATGCATGGCTTTAAATTATTTGGTTTCAAAGCTGAAATCAATATAGAAATGGTGTTGAAAATATAGATGAATACTAATTTGAGCACCACAGTTTTATCACTGAATGAATGCGCTACATTTTATCATGCATGATGGCACAGAACCGTACTGATACTTCTGGTAAGTTTTTACTTTATATATTAGCTTTTACTACTTGTGGCAGGACTTTGGCCTGGCTTTTTGTCAGTGCCATGCACAGATTTTTGATACAGCAGTTTTGGACATGTATTTGCAATGTTTGTTTGTTTGTTCATTGTTTAAGTCATTGTTTCAGTGTTAAACTTTTGGCTAACTGCGACATACTCCATAATACAGCCCAAATGATACTAGATTTTTGAGGCTGATATACATTTTTGAGATTTATAAAAATTTGGTAATTGTATATTGACCAAAATATGTACAAAGCAGGGCATCTTGTCCTTGTCACTACTACGGAGGAAAAACTGTTATAGCAACACTGTAATATAAGATATTGGTCAGGCTTTATGCCATACCAGATGTGCCTGATGTAAGAGGAAAAGTAGCTTCTCACAAAGGAAGCCACTTTGCTCCAGCGTCATATTTGCTTTTTCAGAGTATCTCATGGTTTTTAGATTATATATTTTACTTTGGAAGAGCCCAAGAACACCCATTGTGTTAACTATGGAGAGTATGTAACAGACTTTACAGTGGGCCAGCGGGTCTTGGTAAATGTATTTTCAGAATGACAGATTTTCAGCATGTTGATAATGAACACAAATTTACAAAACTACACTTTGTTTTTTCATCCTTTTACATCCATTTTCATCATAAAGAATGAGTGAGCAGGAAATATAAAAGTGCTTTCATCAGATACTTTAACACATGAAAGTTTTCAGTTTGTCAGGTATTAGTGGATCAGTGAGACTTCAATAAATGCCTGCTTTGACCAAAATGGACCAGGTTACTAATGGTTCTTTAGTGCTTCCTTTTGTCATTTTATTGAAATGTAACATTAAACGGAATCTATAATGGTTTTCAAGCTATGAGATATCTTAATTTCAGTGTCGTTCATGTACCAGATAATTAAATCTTTTTGTCAGAACATTAACCAAAAATATAAGACAATAAAAAAAAAAAACAGCAGCTGCTGTGATGGGGAAGTTGTTGATCAATGCTGTTGTTGCCCCAGAGTGTTGCCATAATGCCCTTTCTAAAATTAATTTCTCACATGGCCAGTTTGACATGCCCTGTTTGGAAGTGGCTGCTGTGCCCTTAAAAGAAAGTTGCGGATTTCCTCATTTAAAACTACATGTGATGCAGCAAATAAACAAACTCACATTTCCCAGTGTCTCTGTCATCATGATGGACATCAACAGTACCGCAAGATTTCGCAACGTAACATTGACAGCTAGCCTGCTAGCTAACATTAGCTAACAATTAATGTTATATGAGAAGCATAAGCAGCTTAACACTGTACAGTGTAAGTATTAATACACGTTTTAAAGTTTACCAGAATATTGCTGCATACTGTTAGCTAACTACAAACATACATAGAGTTGCAGTGAGATCTGACGGGTTGCCACTTTTGCAGTGCGATGCCAAGAAATGAGCGCACAAAGCGGAAAATGCAAAGGGAACAAGACAAAATTGTAAGTAAATATCATGAACTTGAGACCTTTTTCAAATATTAAATTAATTATTAAAAATATTAAAATGATGAATAGATAAATTAATCAAAGAATTAGACCATTGACTGACTAATTCAACAATACATATATTTGCAGGGCCTCCAAAAATCAGGGACACACTGATCAAGAAGACTCAGAGGTACCCCAAAGTGGTCAAGATCAGTCAGAGTTACAAGAGCCCCAACGTGATCAGAATGTACAGGTGGACAAAAGACGCTGGACAAAATGTACAAACTGTTTGACATCGAACAGCCGTTTATGTTGTACGTTTATAAAACTACTCGGTAGTAGCAGAACCCACCACATGTGATGCAGAGGGAATACACTGGTCCATCAAAGAAAAATGTCAACATCAGCTTGACCTCAGCACCAGTGTTACTGCAGCAGCAGCTGATGGAGCATCAGTTAACTTTGGTAGAGTAAATGGAGCCCTTACAAAATTGCAGTCTGATGCACCATGGATGGTGGTGATTGTCCATCAGCTTGAGCTGTGCTTAAAATTCATTCTCTACCTGGCATTGTGTCAAGATTTGGTTGACAACCTGGCAGACCTCTCTTTGGATATCCAGAAAGATGATGTAACAGGGTAGACCTGAATCGGCCTGATTTTGAGTGCAGTGATCAACACTATTAAAGTTTGAGCAAAGGCCAAAGTGGCCTTGTCCTAAAATAAACTTAACTCTAGGCCTGGATTCTCTGCCCTCTTGGCTGACATCACAGGAGTGCTGTCTTAAGTGACAGAAATTCAAGGTCTGCCTTATCCAGAGGCTCAAAAGGCCAACCCACTAGGTCAT
Organism: Thunnus thynnus; assembly: GCF_963924715.1. Taxonomy (NCBI): domain Eukaryota; kingdom Metazoa; phylum Chordata; class Actinopteri; order Scombriformes; family Scombridae; genus Thunnus; species Thunnus thynnus. The sequence continues at coordinate 28,287,076 of NC_089531.1, forward strand.
CTAGCACTGTCTGGAGGTTCCACTGAGCAGGGGGCCTCAGCCTACGGGCCCCCTGAAGGAAACCGCAAACATCCCTAAAGTTGATGGAGCCTGACCTGAAATTGCACATACATTCCATTGCATTACCAATTTTTTTTTTTTTTTGTGAGGAATCATGTCTTTGCATTGGGTTGAACTATCTCATTCCTATCAAGCCAGGAATGGAGATGCTAATGTTATAACCTGAAAAAGAATAGAATCAATCAATGAATCAGTCCCTCCTCCAATTAGTACTAGAGCACTAGACTCACCACACAATAGGCCTCATACAAGAAACTGTTCGCACTCTTATCCTACAACTCTCTTTTTTTTCTGTGAGGTTTACTCCAACAAGTATTCCATTTCTGATTCAATAAACTCTTAACTGCCCAAACTGACTGCGAATTGGCCTGATGAATGTCACCTGTTCATGACTCGTAAATTCCGTTCGTACCTAAGAGAAAATTCTTGGTATGAGAAAATTGATGAATGCCACAAAATTTCTTCAAAAACAAAAAATAATATCTACCAATAATGAATATCTCTTCATTTTTCATGATTGTGAAATGGTTTTGGATTTTCCTAAATGTATACCAATTTTATTGGCATAAGTTATAAGCTGTAATTGTCATCTTGCACTCATATTTATCTTCAGAATATAATGGAGAATCTGAGGGGCCAAATTCATTCCGTAGGGCAAACTCAAAGGCTATTACTGATATGTTACAGTTAGTGAGGTTCACTGTTTACATGTAGGCATATTTGTGACCAAGCTGCATCTGAAATATAAGATAGACACCATATAAGTAAAAAAAGAAAAACAAACAACATTTCACAGTACATATACAGTATACTGTATGTCGGATGGTCAAAAAACCCTAATTGAGATAATGGTGGTGGCTCAACAACATAGCAAATTCCCCGTAATCAAGCCAATTCAGGTAAAACATATTTGAGGGAAAACAGGGATTCACTGGTGGCAGACAAAATATGATGTGGACAGTACGAATCACCATCAGGAATATTGACCCTGATACTCCACTGATGCAAATTTGTCTGTCCATGAGTCTGTGTATCAACAATATCATTGTACAATATCTCAGACTCATTGACTGGATTTTGACAAAACCTCAGGAAGTGTGTAAAACGGAACACACAATATACTTTGAGAAAATTAGTTATAGTTAGGGCTGTACTGGTCTCACTGAAACTTCTTCTCAGTTATCCAGCAAGATAAACATCGCCAAATAAGTAATTCTCAGGACCACAGTCTGATGTTGAGAAAATGTTGAGCTAACAAATGACATACATGCATTGAAAACATAAAAAAATATCATAAAAACTTACATGTAGTGCGTCTTAACAGCCATGGAAAATAGGATGATCACCTATATTCTACACCTGGCTTCATGACATGACCACAACAGGAAGTTACATCAGTCTGTTGTCTATATGCCACATGGCCAGCAGGAGGTGCTAAATTAACAAAAAAGTAGCACCAAACCACTACATGGCATCAACACACTAATGCACTAAAGCACACTAAAATACCAATTTTTATACATTATAAACATCAATAATGGTTATGATAATAATAATAATAATAATAATAATGATAATAATAATAATACATTACATGCAGGAAAAACAAAACAAAACACAAAACACTACTCCATTTGCCAATCTCTAGTTAATGAGAGATCTGGGGTTAATATGGTGATTACTTTATCCCAGCGAAAGAGAATATTCTTTTATTTCTCATCACCCATCTCACCCCCATGGCACTCAGTCTAGAACTGATTACTTTTTGATTTCAAATCAACTTACTGAAAGCTTAATAAATGGAAAAAACACTGGGGCTATTTCATTAACAGACCATGCAATGATAGATTTGCAACTGGTCATCTGTTGATTGTTCTTGGAAAATTTGGCTTTGGTCCAGAATTCAAGAAGTGGATCGATGTCTTGTACAGTGTTAAGACTAATGGAATGATTTCATCCTTTTTTACATGATCAAAGTCCACCAAGTAGGGATCTCCTATGTCACCCCTATTATTTCTTTTAGCTTTAGAACCATTAGCTATATCTATTTGAAAAAACACAGATATAAAAGGAGTAGAGGGAGGGAGTCAGGAGCATAAGCTTTTTTTTATGTTTTAAGACATATTGAAATACTTGTGCTTGGAATAATAATGTGTGTCTGATATGATTGTTCAGTTAACAAGTTAAAAATTCTTAAAATTAAATCTACTTTTCTCTCATTGAAAAATCCAGCTGGCCCTAAACTAGTTGTGGTGTCACAAATCATGCTCATAAGTACACGCATTAAACTCAGATTTTCAGGAAACCTAGAGAAACTTTCCACTTTCAGCAGCTGAATGTGAAGACAGCTTTGTAGTGTCAAACTCTGCACAAACATCATTCTGCATTGGACTGACTACATTTACTCAAGCACTTAAGTTAAATTTTGAGGTACTTGTACTTTACTTGAGTATTTCCATTTGATGCTACTTAATACTTCCACTCCACTACATTTCAGAGAGAAATACTCCACTCCACTACATTTATTTGACAGCTTTAGTTACTTTTCAGATGAAGATGTGACACAATGGATAATATAACAAGCTTTTAAAATACATCACATTGTTAAAGATGAAACCAGTGGTTTCCAACCTTTTTGGCTTTTGACGTCTTACAAAAAGCAGTGTGTAGTCGGGGTCACATTTCCGATGTCTGTTAGTTGGTAACAGCTTCACAAAATAGTGATTTTTCCCTCTAAACTTCTCACATGGTTTCATATCAATAAATGTTCAAATGATCCAATATTTCACCAAAAATCCAAGATTAGAGAAAAAGTCCTAAAACTGAAAATAGACTTGTGTGTTGGAACTTCCTCTTTCCTCTCCCATTAATCATCTCACCGTTAGTCATTTATTAACCAACCAAATTCCAATCTTGCTGTGTCACTGTTACATTACTTTATACATGTGGTGCAGGACTTTATACATGTGGGTGTGATTCTGGTAACAATGACAATAAAACTCTTAAGACAAGGAAGTCAATATTCAACATAGTAAACTTAATCAGTACAGTTATAAACCACCATTGAACCAACATAAACATTATCAATAAGGCCATTAACAGAGCTTACATATACTACTGCTATACAGGTGAACTCGATTCAAGCAGCAAATTCAGAAAATTACAATGGTTATTCCTATACTTCCTGTTTTTCCAGAGTCTCAGTTTCTTCTTAGAGCAGCTGGTAACAGCACAGCTCACAGCACAATAAAGAACCCTCTGTAAAAACAGGACTAGCTGTTAAATTTAGCTGAAAAATTAAGTTTAGTAGATAAAAACCTGCATTTTAATGGCCTATGATGACTATATTTTCAACATAGAACTGCTTTTTTCTGGATCATCTAGTGATATTTCTTAGCATTAACGTCCAAACAGTGAGATCCATTTACATAAATTACAGTGTTATAGCCTATGCAAGTTTACAAGTGAGGTGCCACCGCAGTAATGGTGACTTGGCTACTTCCGCCTGCAACCTGGATTCATCTGTATCCAATATCTCACTGTCTATATCTAACTAATGAAGGAACATGTCACCCAGTGCAACAGTGTGTCTCATTGATGGGTTTTTAATAGACAACAGAGCTCTATGGCACAGAAGAATAAGATATATCAGGCTATTAGACTTTGGATACACACACAATACTTGTAAGTAGATCAATTCATTGTTGGTTTGGGTGGGAGTTGTTGAAAAGAAAAAAATACAATATCACCAGATTTTAAAATTCTATATAAGATCCTAAATAAGATTACATTTGAAATGATCAAGTTTTGTTGTGACCGAGAGGCATTAATGACACTGTGGTAGTGTTTGAGGCTTAAGCTAATGGTGGCATTGTGTTGGATTGCATTCTACTGAAAGATTTTTAGTAATTTATTAATTGGGTTGGGAAAATATTAAGTATGTATGTGAGTACTTCAACAATAAAAAGAATATGAATACATATTTCAGTAAAAGACAAGTAAATTTAATAAATAGTAAAACTGAAATAAAAATGTGATTTATTGCTGGCCTACTGTGTTGAATTGTGCTAGATTTAGACTACCTACATGATCCAGCTGGCAACAAATTTGGATTGATTATTAGGTTGGTCATAAATATTGTTTAACCATTTACAGGACTATCACGAAGTCCATAAAGTATTTGGAACACTTATCTACAAGTGTGTGGAACTTTGGAGGGATGGAAAACCATTTCCAAAAGATATTCTTAAATTTGGTGCTAGAGCATGTTGTCCAACACTTTGGCCTTTATTAATCTTTAGTAATGCATTACAGTAATGTGATTACTTTTTCTTGCTGCACTAATCAATATCTTTATATTTACAATAGATGAAATGACTATATGAAACTTGAAGGGAATTGCTTATAGTGGCCAACCCCCAGATAATTATCACCTAATTGTGCGGTTTCGCTTGGCTCAACAAAGGGTTTTAGTGTCTTTTGGCTCATTGTTTAGGTTCACTGTCTGTCTAACTATTAACTAGCAGGCAAAACTGTTATGCTCAACTAAACATAACAACCACTGCATTACTTATAATTAATAACATTTTCATGCCTTGGACAATTATCAACACCATGCGCCATGTTTTATAAACTTATGTAAAGCCTGTGACATTATTGATCATGATATTTAACTAGAAAAGGATCCTTTTTGGGATTAGATGAGCAGCCCAATAAATGGTTTTATGATTACCTCTCTTTAGTAGTTACAAATGCTGTTAAAAAGAGAGGTGTCCCACAAGGAGCTATTCTTGGTCCTCTTCCTTTCACTATATAAATACATAATAGAATCCCTGCCTCTCTATGTTGTAGTGTACATTTTTATGCAGATACCATTTTATATGCCACCTACTCATCTCTTAATCTAGCCATGAGTAATCTATTATCTGCTTTTCATCTATTTCAGATCATACTTAACAAACAGAAGTGTGTTCAAATGCTGAAGACTTTCCTACCAGCAGTCAATATAATCTTCAGGGCTCCCAAATTGAAAATATCAAATATTACAAATCTAGCTAAATAACACACTCACTTTTAAGGCCCACGTTTCCTTTTGCTATATTCAAGACTGGTGTACTTAAAGCATCTTGAGTCTGTTTATCACCGTGCACTTCATTTTATCACAGGTGATAATTTCCTTATTCACCATTGTATCTTATAAGAAAAGGTGTGACTGTCCCTTCAAACAATCAACAGGGCGTTGCTCTTTACATTTTTATGCATAAAACTCTTTTTTTATATACTTTATTTTATTGTCATCATGGCATTTCATACATTTTACTTATGTTATATAGCCCATGTAATGATGACAATACATTTTTTTAATGATATACGTAAATAATGTGCGTGGGTGTGTCACCCAGTGATACATCGTACAATAAATTATACAATAACTTAAAATAAATAAATAATTTATTTATGCATAAAACTCTATTGGAAAACTATCTCATTACATTTGCTCTCTGATCACAGACAAATACAGTAATTATAATTACAGGACATTTTAACTTTAGCTGTGCTACATGTTCAACCTGCGCTTGGCAAAACAAGTTTTAAATACTATGTTCCTTACAAATGTAGTACGTTAAAGAGCACTTTCTGTACATGTTTTTCTGGTACACAGGTCTCTTTTAAAAGAAAAAAAGATATTGATCTCAATGGCACTACCTGTTCAAATAAAGGATTTACCAACTAACTCATATTCATGACAGCATTTCATTTTTTGCTTATTAAAAGTTTTTAAAAAAATTAACCTAAAGATGCTTCACTACAACTTACTCCCATGCAGCAATACAAAAACATCTAGTTAAGACATACATGTCATTTATACATAATGTACAGCACATAGAAGGAAAATGGTCGAGAAAAAAGAATTCATTCAAAACATATTAAATAAGTTTTCTTTTGTTGGTTTGTCAGATAAACTATAATTACACTGTCAGGGCTTAACATCTATATGGCTACTATGAATGAGGAAAGCTGAAAAACTGAAAGTAAAGTACATAATGTAAATGCCATCAGAAGGAAGACAAGGAATTTCCTAAAATATACTGTAATTACTTATAGGTAACTAAACTCAACACCAGAAAGTGGTAATGTAAGTACCATTAAAGCTAAATTGCCAAAATGTGACACCCAAACCAGACTATTATATTTTATTTATCATACTTTACTTTATCTCGCTCATTGCTGACCATTTTTTTTTCTCTCTTCCCTCCAGGCATTGTGTATTAAAGTGTTATTGAAGAAACCAAACAATATATTTTTCCAGTAGAGTGAAAAGTCAGAGTCAATAATATCAATGATATACTGGGTTACATCTTTCCAGAAATTGATAGTGTAGGGACATTGCCAGAATAGGTGTTGCATTGTTTCTGGATGCATTTCACAAAATGAACAGTTAACACAGATATATTTTCTAAACTTAAGAAGATAATGATTAACAGAATAATATCTATATATGATTTTGAAAGAAACTTCCCTCATCTTATTAGTAAGAAGATATTTACATGGAAGATTCCAGACATTTTTCCAATTCAGGTTATCGACAAATCTAGACCAGTAGGATACAACATAATGAACTGCCCTTTCATCTGGACCATGGATATATTATAAGAGCTGGATACCGGACTAAAAATAGCGCCCATTCAGTCCTGTAGGAAATGTTCGTCTGGCGCACATGCCAAAAAAGTTTCTAGCTTCTGGGTTTGCTTCCGCGTTGTGCGGCCCACTGAATACGCGCAGTAGTATTTCCCCCGCTGGTCCCGCCTGCGAGTTCCCGCTCGGCCCATAGACTTTACATTGTGATGACGTCACGGATTTTTAAATCGCTTTTCTCGGCTCGAGGAAAGTTTTACAAATATAAAACCTCCATGGATCAAAAGTTCATAATAGAAAGAGTCATAATTGACGTTGTTCATAGTGCGAGGTGTCCTGTCAACAGTTTTACAGGCGTCTCTTTTACAATGGTGGTCTATGGGGAAAATCTTTGTTAAATGAAAATGTAAATGTAAATGTAAAAATCCTTTTTGGGCCGCAGGGTGCGGCGGCGCCCTATCCGGCTCTTATTACACATCCATGATCCGGACAAGTCAGTCAATAGATACCATGTAGCCGCTCCCTTTAGTGATGCAATGTTGCATGTGAAGGCGCAGTGTCAAGCTAGAAAAGACAAAACACAGACTTAACCTTAAAGGCTTTTACACACTTCTTTTATCGAGTGAGGAGAAGAAGGACAAGATCATCATCACTGGAGGATGTTGGCATCATACTCCAGTGATGATGATGATGATCTCCGACCTGCGTTCAGCGTCTCATGTCCACAGAAGTAGCCGCCTGTCAGCTGCAGCCCCTGGGAAGCTGAGAGGACAAACTGCCTTCATCAGGCTGACTGACAGCAGGGAGTTACTGAACCAAAACAGTTTGCATGTCGGCTCCACGGGAAGAAATCCACAGTGTTTGTATTTATAAATACATGGTGATGATGCATATGATACATCAATGTATTAATTGATTGGCTTTATTTCTCCGCCCACTGTAGCGAGTGAACCTACCTGTCTGCCTGCAGTGCTCACAGACAGACCTGGAGCTGATCGATCAATATAGATACGGTAAATAAGTTCAAAACACACACACGCAGGATACTCAGCACCCCACGTGGGCCGTCGCAAGAAACAGCTGGTTGATGCTTTTATTCGCTGTGTGAAAACTCCGAAAAATCGACCTGGGTCCGAAAAAAAATCACGTCGCTTTTTCGCCTCGTAATATTCACGTTCTGTGTGAAAGTACCCAGGACACAGTTCGAAAAAATATAATGACGATATATTAATCGCCTTTATTAAAATAAAAGTCTTTGTATCAGTTGATGGCGTAATAGTTCAATGTGGAGTTTGTGCCAAACAAAAATAAAATGCAATGTATCATGATGCCACAGGGCTGCCACGTTCATCACAGCTTTATGTTATTTTGAGTCATCTACTGAAATATCTGTCTGTCTGAAATTAAAATCTCCAGGCTGATAGTTGTCATGGATGCTACTGGGTGATGCAACAGTATGTAGTGTTGCACGTCGGCGCCAGGATGTACGTCAAATTAAGAAAATAAAATAACGATTCAATCTTCACAATAAAACCATTTTACCAGCTCACTTTAAGTCATGGTTCTCAAACGTTTTCACATCAAGGACCCTTAAAAGACACAAATTAGACCACGGACGCCATCTGATAAGATTTTGTCCCAGCATTCCTCATCTGATATGACTGTTGCTTTGAATTGTTTTTTTTTTTGTTTTTTTTTTTACAGAAAGTGTATGAAACCCATGACCTAAATAGTCATACATTCTGTCATGGTGTCATTGAATTATAGTGAAAATATATGATTCTCCTTTTTGCTGGGGATCCCCTGGAACCCACTCAAAGACCCCTGTGGGTCCCTGGACGTTACTTTGAGAACCACTGGCTCAAATTATATGGAAGAGGAATATACAATGAATGACCAGAAGTAAAGACCTCAATAAACGTGACGTTGGTAGTAAAAGGAAATATTACAACTAGTGATAAATATTATGACTAACTCTGTATAATGTGGTAGGGCTGTGGCTGATTTTCACATTTATTTATTTTTTTACCATTGCATGCAAATTGTTTTTATCATACATAGAATTTTTATTGCTATGTATATTTTTACTGGTTTAAATCATCAGTTATATATTTTATTCCTTTTGTTTTTTAGCTATTGTGTTGTTTTTCCTCAGGAGTACTACAAAAGCCTCTCTTATTCTGAAAGAAAAAGAACAAAATCCGGGTATATATTAATTAGGGCGCGTCATCGCAGTTAGCATCAGTGCTGAGAAGTCAGTGACATTGCAGTCTCCACGGATCTTCACAGAAATCTCTTGAAGAACAAGGTAAGTTCATCCATAACTACATGCGTGTCTTGTTAACTGTGTTCACACTGAAATGATGGCGTAGACAGAAATAGTGGCTTTCACTTGAATGGCGTTTTTAAACGAATTCAGGTTCAAAAATCTGTCATTTTCAAGTTTAATTTTATACGTTATTGATAAGAGGTATACACACACATAGAGAACGACTGTCGACCTATTCCAAATGAGTAGGATGTTTGTTAAAATTCGGCGTATATATGACCCACCAAGCAGCATCTTATTGTAGAAAAATCCTATCTAGTACTGTAACGTTTAACACGTGTTAGCTTCTATCCGGCCCACGAGGAACATGTGCTACAATATAATAGTGAGAATACAGGATGATGCAACTTGACATTAAATGGAAGTTATGTGCTGCTTGGTCTACGCCGGGTTGAATGATATTATTCATTAATTTATGAAAAGTCCAACACATGTCGGTAGCTGTTATAGTGTTTGTCCATAGCAAAGCAAAAGTGTAATTGGTAGATTATTTTAATGGACTTCGGTGGAAGGTGCCCTTGATAAGGGACCGGCGCTTACTGTGATGTTAGCTACATGAAAACTCCGCATATTTCTCTGAACAGCTCGTTACATGTCTGCCAACTGGAATTACTCTGAACAAAAACAATGACATACAAAGTTAAGAAAACTTTGTTCATTGAGTCAGTTAGTATACCGGTAGTAGCACGTGGTTTGGCATTTACCCAATAATTGTTCCAGACTGCTTTTGCGAGAATCAAGTTTGACGCGCAGCGCCAGCAGCCCCTCCCATGCCTCATACACCAATCTGCTGCTCTCAGGGAAGTTGGGAGTTTCCTTCAGCTTGTAGTCACGTTCTCCGATTTCAATTTGAGCATACACGATATTGCTGTATAAAGACCTTCCCCAATGTTTTCTGTAGCTGTAATGTAATTGTGTGCATCGTGATTAAAAAAGAATGTCCCATAAGTCAGCAGGCAATGGTCATTGCTCATCCCTCTGCCTGACATGGGCAGAGTTTCAATGCTGTGTAAGGTTCATTGTAGTGCAGGGAAAGGTTTATGTTCTGTTGCACTAACTTATCATGTGGCTGTGTTGCTCTGTGGAGCATGTGTGTGAGTTAACATTCTAATTTGGTTTACAGGAGTTTTAAGAAATCCACAACAATCAGATATTTTTCACTTTTACACAAGCACCCCTCAAATATTGTATTATTTTTTTTCACAATTGATAAAAAAGTATCTCTTGATACTGAACTTATTTAGTTTGAATGCCACAGTTATTTTACATTTCAGATTATTATAAACTGCATACTGACCAACACTATCTGTCTCTTTCTGACCACCTATTCATCTCTCTCCACAGCTCTGAGATGTGTGGTATCTGGGCTTTGTTCGGCAGCGATGAGTGCCTGTCAGCTCAGTGCACCTGTGCCATGAAGATAGCTCACAGGGGCCCTGATGCCTTCCGCTTTGAGAATGTCAACGGCTACACCAACTGCTGCTTTGGCTTCCACCGCCTGGCTATTGTAGATCAGCTGTATGGCATGCAGCCCTTGCGAATCAAGAAGTTTCCCTTCTTGTGGCTCTGCTACAACGGAGAGATTTACAACCATCAGACGGTAAGGAGATGCTAGCTGCTGCTCTGAAATCATTGGTGTTAGTGGTCCTGTGAGGAACCACCAAGGTACATCTCCAGTCTGTTATAGGGCTGCTACTGACCACTGAGCCACCTTGCTGCCAATTATTCCTGTTATGTCATCATTAGGCTTGCCGTGGTAGTCGATGTTACCGGTGTTACACGATGTTGGGACATACACCGATTACATTACTTGCCCACCGCCCAAACCTAGTTTTGCTTTTTTTCTACTGAAACAAACCCATTTATTTCATTTTTGCGTATCAGCGTCCATGTTCATCAAATAAAAAAACTGCAATTTGTAAAGTATCAAGCGTGTTATCACGAGTTTATTAGTCGGTGGGAAAATATCCGCACCTTGGCATCCCTAGCCATCACCTGTTCCCACCATCTTGTCAAGGTTGCAGTCGTCCTAAACTAACACACACAGTTTAGACACTGAAACACCGTATTTAGACTGCACGTTATGTGACCACCCATTCCCATCAAACAGCCTTGAAGATAAAATCCAAATTGCCAACATCTGCTGCAGGTCTCACAGTTTGGACACTTTGCTCACATTCCAAAAGCAGCAGTCCCCTACCGGAATCTACACAGCACCTCTGTCTGCTTAGAAGCACACAGCCCATTAAACAATTATGTACTTGCAAGGAAAAGCAGGAAAAAAATTGTCATGAAGCAGCCAGTGAGTCTGTTCCATCAGATTTACAACTGAAAACTGCTGACACATGGTCGCATGTTAGAAAGTGAGCTAAGACTTTATTATCCTAGAGGGAAATTTGTCTTGGACACACAATGCTGCTGCTGTACAGTACCAAATAATTCAAGTTGGACAATAATTTACTCAGGATAAATACTAAAAATCAGTCAATACAAAATAAAAGGTAAAACGGAGAAAGGAGCTTACTGTTAATGTTAGCTACATGAAAACTGTGGACCTCGCCCTAAAAAGCTTGTTTTGTCTAGAGCATGAACAAAAAGTACATCCACTGCACTAGCCCCCTGATGTTATCACTTATTACATGTTCCCACATTCACCACACAAACATCACCACTTAGTTTGATGCCACTGATTTGAAGAGTAACTGTACCCAGGCAAATAATCCAACCAGTAGGGACTACATGTTCCTCCACACCCTGTGAAAGACTGACTGGTGCTTCTGCTGAATATTTCCACAGTGGGGAGAATAAGTCACTGAGAAATATTTTGCATGTGGTTAATAACCTGCTTTCTGCTCAATTCAACTTTTGTCCAAGATTTCCATCACTAGCGTGCAACTTGTTAGCTATGTTGACTACTTGTCATTGTTGTGTCTTATTAAACTAGATTAAAGACATGCCAGCATCCCTTTCTTCATTCAGCTATAAGTGATTCACATGATTTTGTAACTGGAGGAGTCCAGTTTTGGATTAGGGGGGGAATTTAAAATTTGATTTTGCTCCACAAAATGAAGAAAAAGTGACAATAATTATAAAATCAGTTTTGGTCACACTGAGACTGACTTAAGAGAATCAAAGCCCATTTTTGACTAATCCACTGTTTGTTAGTGATAGAGAAGTATGAATGTTTATGTGAAGACCTAAAAACCTAAAATAACTCTCTGTGCTGTTTCTCTCAATTTTCTCCCAGCTGAAGAAGCAGTTTGACTTTGATTACCAGACTAAAGTGGACGGTGAGATTTTGCTCCATCTGTACGATCGCTTCGGCATCCAGAAGATGGCTTCACTCCTGGACGGTGTCTTTGCTTTTGTTCTGCTGGACACTGCCAACAGAAAAGTCTTTCTGGGAAGGGATACATATGGTGTGCGGCCTTTGTTCAAACTCTTGACAAACGATGGATTCCTCGCAGTCTGCTCAGAAGCCAAAGGTAATGGGATCGTTTCTTACCTCTCCTTGAATCAGATGTTTTACACCTTTTTTTTTTTTTTTTTTTTTTCTCCTTTTGCATTGCTCTTAATTTGTTTTTCTGATCACAGGCCTCACAGAAATTAACCATGCACAGACCACCCCCGCCAAGATTGACGCCTTTCTCCCTGGCCACTATGAGGTCTTTGATTTGAAGCAGTCCGGCAAAGTGCAATCTGTTAAGATGGAGCCGTTTCACTGCTGCACAAAAGAGCCTGCTCATGCCATCTACGACACTGTGGAGAGACTACCAACAAGTATGAAACCGCGTTTGTCTCTTTTTGTTTCGTTAGTTGCTAAGCATTTTCTATGGCGTTATTTAAATCGATGTGTTCACAGGCTTCGACGAGGAGACGGTGAAAAGCAACATCAGATTCCTGTTTGAGAACGCAGTGAGGAAACGTCTCATGGCTCACAGGAGAATTGGTTGTCTTCTGTCAGGTAATTTATGATTCTGCCATCTACAGAATGAGATACTGAAACAGTGCCTGTAGCTGTCTGTTACATGAAACATTGTAACAAACTTTTACATCTTTCTTTGTAAAATAAATAACTAACATACTTTATGAACATAAACCCTCATAAAAACTATCAATAACACCTTGGGTAACATAAAAAGTGAGTATATTAGTGTATTTTCTTCTCATTCCACTTCATTCGGTACCAAAAGGTTGGCATTACCTGTTCTCTACCATTACACATCTACTATATCACAGTGGCTTGCCTGCATTTGCGACATCACATCTACTGGATTCTTGCCAACACTACCAGTCAATGACCAGTGGGTATGAGCTAGTGGATATACTTTTCAGATTACTCACTATGGTTTTCCTGTTTCTCATGGAAGGGCAGGCTGGGTGACTCATTGGCCTGTGAGACCAAAAACTGAAATTCATTCACACATCCTGGCGAAGTACATGGAAAGTAACATTCTGGCCAGTCATAATAGTCCACCATGTAGCTAGCTCAGTCGCTAACTGGAACAGGACAAGAAGTTAACGCGGTTAATTCAAGAGAAGTATTTTAACTATTAATTCTTGTCTTAAGAAGGACTGCAAACCAGGCCCTCTTGTGGAGCTTTTTATATGCAGCAGCACAGGGCTTTATACATTTTAATAGGGGTTTTATATACTGAAATATTATATGATATGACATACTGTACAGTAGTACACACTGGTACATGAGCTTCAACCACTAGATGTCAGCAAAAACAGATTTTTCAGCTGATGCTCTTCATGCCTTAAAGGACAGGTTCACAATTTTTCAAGTCTGTCTTGAAACATCAGTCAGGAGCCCAAATGAACATTGAAACATGTTTTTCTTGCTGTAATCATTCCTCCTGTTCATACTGACCATTAGAAGATCCCTTCATAATGCACTTACAATGGAAGTGATGGGGGACAAAATCCACAGTCCTCCTTCTGTTCAAAAATGTATATATAAAGTAGTTGAAACTAGCTTCACCTCCAGCGGCTACAACAGTAACATGCTGCTCTAACACTGATGCTTCACTATTAATAATCTAATGATGTCATAAATATAATGAAGGTTTGGTTTTAACTTTGGTGGGGACAAGCCAGCAACACAATGATATTGGTAGGCACAGGTCCCTACTGTCCATAACCAAATCTATGCCCATATATATATAATAATATATCAGTCAGAGGGTATAAACCACTACTTTTACTGTAATACTTTACGTACATTTTGCTGCTAATACTTATGTACTTTTACTGTAGTAGGATTTTTCATGCAGGACTTTTTCTTCTTGTAATGGAGTATTTTTACATTGCTGTATTGGTACTTTAAGTACCATGTGAATACTTCTTCCACTACTGTTTACTTGAAAAATTGTGAACCTGTCATTAAATCCTTTTTGGACTCCCAGGTCCTCTGTGTTCCCTCAAAGGGAGTCAAGATGTTCTGATATTGGACAATGGTTAAAATTTCACCAAAGTTGAACTCTTACTTTGCTACTGATTGTTGTGTTTTATTTTAGCCCCAAGTTGCTGGTGAATGAATCTGAATTGCATAAATTGCTAAAGTAATGCTAAAAGTAAAATTTGCTAAAATAAAATACATCAAACTTATGAAAAATATTGGTGAGGTAAAATAAAATACAGGCCAGTTCTGTCCAAACATGTGATTGGCTCCTGTTGAGGAGCACATTGCCCTGTTATGTTGTCATTAGATAAGCCTGAATACAGTTATTTCTTGGAAAGCATTATTGATGCAAGCTGGGAAGATGGGAAACAGTTGTTTGGGTCAATGAACTTCATTCATGTTGTCCATCAACCAGGTGGTCTGGACTCCAGTTTAGTTGCTGCTACACTGGTGAAACTGGCCAAAGAGGAGAAGCTCCAGTATCCCATCCAGACATTCTCAATCGGGTCAGAGGACAGTCCAGACGTCATAGCTGCTCGCAAGGTGACTTCTTCTCATTGCCAAACTATAGTTTTTTCCTCTACAGTTTTTTTTATCTTCTTCTACAGTCGATGATATGAAGTTTTTTTGTGGAAGGAAAAAAAACTTGGTCAACTTTTAAGTCAAGTTGTTTTGTGTTCGTCAGGTTGCAGCTCACATCGGCAGCGAACACCACGAGGTGAACTTCACCGCAGAAGAAGGCATCCAAGCTGTAGAGGAAGTCATCTTCCACCTGGAGTCCTATGACATCACCACCATACGTGCCTCTGTTGGTAAGTGCAAAATGAAGCATTGTAGGAAATGTATGACGTTAAGAAACTACAAAGATGTACATCATCATCATCATCATCATCAACATAGATTTAATTTGGACCCCCAAAACTGCAACTGGACCAACTGAAAAGTAAAATGTGTTTCAGTCACACTAAATACATTTTTGAGTAAGCAAAACTACATCTATGAAATTAAAATAAAGCTAATAATAAAAAAATATGGCCACGGTTGCAACCTTATAAATAATATGTTATCATTTGCTCTCATTTCAGTTTCATACAAAAAAAAAATCAACACTATGAACCTTACAAACACAGCATATACTGCAGTGCTGTTGTTCTGGATGATATTACACTGCACAGCTAGTGATGTAGACTATCAGGCTTTTCACTCACAAAACAGCAGAATGATGGTAAACATTTGCACGGGATCATTATGTGGATCTGAACTGAAAGTGTGAACGCTTCACATTTTTCTGATTGATGTGCTCACTGATGCGACAAATGTGTCTGAGTATGCTGTATCACTACATTCCTCTTCCTCCTGATTGGCTCGTTTGAATCGCATTGAAATCCAGTGAGATTAGCGAAATGGTCAAAGAGGTCAGCGAGGGCAACATATGGGACGTTTACTGTGTTGTAACCCGACCCGACACATTACAGCCATAATGACGGTCTGAAAAGGGGAGCTGTGATCCCAGTTTGTCCAGTAGTGCATCTTTAAAACACTGCAGCATCATTCTATAATCGATATAT
The DNA here is from genome assembly GCF_963924715.1 of Thunnus thynnus. Taxonomy (NCBI): domain Eukaryota; kingdom Metazoa; phylum Chordata; class Actinopteri; order Scombriformes; family Scombridae; genus Thunnus; species Thunnus thynnus. The sequence continues at coordinate 28,303,076 of NC_089531.1, forward strand.
ATCACAATATAAATCAAGTTAAAACTTCCCTTTAAACTTACAATTCTGTCAGGATTTCTTTGAAGTGGATTCAGAATGTGAAAACTGAAGAATCGTATCATCTGCGAACAGAAAATTGATCCCTAATAAAAGAAATTAGACAAAAATGAACTTAAATCTTCTTAAATCTTTGTTGTGCAACAGCCTTCAATCATTACCAGACACCAAAAAGCACATTTACACAAACTTGGTTTCCAAAAGTGCTCAGTCAGAACACCCTTTGCTTTTCTTTCAGCTTTTGGGTCCATTACTTTCATTAGCTTCTTGAATCATGCAAGAACAAATCAACAGCATGTGTTACGTCTCATATGGTGTAAAGCTAGAAAAGGCAGACAGGACAGTGTGTCGCTGGGGTTTTTCTCTGAGCAGCTCCTCGCTTGTTTCCTGTTGATTGTGACTGTTAACACTCTGCATCTGCTATTGGGTGACAATGTTTCAGGTGATGAAATAAGTTGGTGGTATTTCCTGTTTTTTAAATCACATTTTTAGCAGAGTTCACATGTATGCTCCGCTCTGTTTCAAGTTGGATTTGAAGTCGCCTGTACCACCATGCCACCGTCATCTTTTGACCTTGTTTATCTACAGTATTTCCTGTGTTTAAGGTTGTTGTGGCCGCTGAGCTGTCGCTTCCTTCGTTGACACGTGGAGTTTCCTCTGAAGGAGCGCTCATCTTTTGTTAAATCAAAAGAGTAGCATGTGGTTGGTTCAGTCAAGTCAACCAACCACGCCAGGGATGTGGGCTGTTTAAAATACCGCCCTGTGATTGGTTACAAATAGCTCTGCTCCTGTGATGTGATAGGCTCTCGTGCGTTGTCAGGCAATGTTTCCTACTGACAGTTATATCGACCATTTTCTTCTTGTTGGATTTTATATTAGGATGAGTGTTTTTATATGGTTTATATGGCCCAGCTGTACTGCAGTGTATGTAGGCAGGAGTGAATCCATTGGTTGACCGGTGTGCAGTGTAACATTAAATAAAAAAGTATCTCTCTGCTTTAAATCATCCTTTACAATTATAGCCATCTTTTCAAAGGATCCAGAATGCTTTACAGTCATTTCTGGCACATTCTTCACTCAGTCATATGGACTAGCTCTCTTGATTTGGTCTCTTTGTAACTGAATGTTTTTCTGCTTCGTCCTCTGCAGGTATGTACTTGGTGTCAAAGTACATCAGGGAGAAGACGGACAGTGTGGTCATCTTCTCTGGAGAAGGCTCTGATGAACTGACTCAGGGATACATTTACTTCCACAAGGCAAGTCCTCCAATCACTGTCTCTCTGCATCAAACAACAGATAATCGGAGACAAACAGACACACACCGCACATATTCTCACCCTCTAATTCAGTGGAGCTACTGTGAAAGTTAAAACGTACCCACAGAATAGACTGGGGAAAGAAACACAAGTTGGGGACAAAATGCATGTGATCAACTGCACTCTCTAATGGCAGGATGTGTCAGACATGGCAGACAGCAGCTGATCTTGGTTTTGCTGCCATCTAGTGGTTGAAGTTCTGACCTCGCTACAGCGATGTACAAGTGTGTCCTGGAATGTTAATAGAGTTGAGTTGTTAACAAAAATGTTATCCTCATCCAGGCTCCAAATCCCAAAGCAGCAGCAGAGGACAGTGTTCGTCTGATGAAGGAACTCTACCTGTTTGATGTTCTCCGTGCTGATCGCACCACCGCTGCACACGGGTAACACCATTCACCTCATTCACAACCACTGCATCACATCACAATTCAGGCTGACAAAACCACACAGCAACATGTCTGAGAAAACAAGTCCTCTGTTAGAAAAGTCCCCTTTTTTGCAATTCTGTTTTCTAAAAGTCTTTACTAATGCTACAGCATGTCAGTGGAAATATCTGCTTCACTTAAATATTAAAACCCTGAATTCCATTTTCACTTGTTTCTATGACATCAGCTGTAACGCCTTCATCCCTGTTCTTAAAAATCCTGAAGGTGCTCTTTCTGCTCTCTACTGTAATTTGTTAGTTAATTGGACAAGATTGGAATGTTCAATTTTAGTAGTCTTGATTAATGTAACCACCAAAAGGAAATCAAGTGTCAGAAGAAAAAGATGAAGTGGTCTGACTTGAACGGCTATTTGATTGGAAACAGTTAAATGAATAATGTTTTATAATTAGAGCAATTATGTGATTAATAATTTAACCTCATTGCTTAATAACTAACCACAGGAGTAAAAGCCATTAAAACCCAACAAGGTGATACTGGTTCTAATAAGTAAAAAAAAAAATGAAAATGAATTTGGAACAAAGAACCTAAATGATGATCACTGATAATTGATAGCAATGGAGCTCTCAGTTGAATAATATATATTTTATAATATATAATATATATTTTTGTTTTGTGTCACATTTTTTTTATTTTTGTTTCAACTCATCTGAAATTCCTTTTTCTCATTCAGCCTGGAGCTCAGAGTGCCTTTCCTGGACCACAGATTCACAGCGTACTACCTCTCCCTGCCTGAGGAGATGAGGATTCCTAAGGTTGGTTCATTTGTGTAGTTGTTGTCGTCCATGTGCTCAAACCAGTGAAGTCACCTTTTTGAAGGCAGTTTTCTACCATCACCATGTAATAACTCTTTGTTTTTTATGTAACCAGAACGGAGTGGAGAAGCACCTTCTGAGAGACTCCTTCAAAGGTCTGAACTTGATCCCTGACGAGATCCTGTGGAGACGCAAGGAAGCCTTCAGTGACGGTGTGATGTCAGTGAAGAAGTCCTGGTATACCTGCCTGCAGGAGCACCTGGAGTCTATGGTAGGTGTTACTGTGGGACCAAGAGCAATAACACACATCAAACTTCACTTCACTCATGAGCAGTAATCCATCCTGAAGTATTTTTCTGAACAGGATTCACATGGATAATTAGTAGTTTGCCTCATCCTTATTACACCATCACATCCATATTTCTATGCTATTTTTTTTTTTTTTTTTTTTTTTTTTTTGGACAAACAAACACTCACCTGTAGTCCCACAGTGTCTGACCTGCTCTGTCTCCTCTCAGGTGAATGATGCCCAGATGGAGAAGGCGCACAAGACCTTCCCTCACAACCCTCCTCGCACCAAAGAGGCCTACTACTTCAGACAGGTGTTTGAGAAGAATTACCCTGGCCGGGCTGAGTGGATCCCCCACTACTGGATGCCACGCTGGACCAACGCCACTGACCCATCAGCCCGCACCCTGTCTATCTATAAACCCGATAAAGACCAGTGATTCACTGGAACAGCTGTGGGCCTGTGTCTGTCAGTCATCAGTGTGTTGGCCTTCTTAGGACCTTCTCCACTACATGTGTCACTCTTAGCCCTTTTTTAGAATTTGATTTATTCGGCACTATTTTGAGCTGCTCCTGGTTTTACCCTTCATGAAATTTGTCAGACTGTGATGTAGTTCATCAGACCAACTGTAGAGTTTAACGGATTTAGCTGTACTGTTAGAGGAGTTCTAGTTACTCAGTTTGCTTTGTGCAGCTGACTGCACTATGAAAGCTTCGAAGGTGCAGCAAAGCAGTTATTGTTTTACAGCTAAATCTGACAAACTCCATCAAAGTCTGACAAAAAACAATGAATACTTCCTGAAGTACAGCTAAATCTGATCAACAAACATCAGGGTTAGCTTGATATTTTCATTTTATTTATAGGACCAGTGTGTAGGATTTAGTTGCATCTAGACCTGAGGTTGCAGAATGCAACCAACTGAATACTCCTCACCTCAACTCCCCCTTCCAAGCATGTAGGAGAAGCTATGGTGACCACGAAACTCACAAAAAATGCAAAAGGCCCTCTAGAGCCAGTGTTTGGTTTGTCCGTTGTTGGCTACTGTAGAAACATGGCGGTGCAACATGTACATATGTTTATCTACATCCCCATGTAGATATAAAGGATTCATTCTAAAGGAACAAAAATACAATGGTTCTTATTGTCATAACATACTTATGAATATTATATTTCATTTCTGCCAAGTCTGTTCCGCTAGATAGCACTAAATTCTACACTCTGGACCTTTTAAAGGACCATCCCAGAGGTTTTATATGATCAGCTCATTTCCTACCTTTTTTTTTTTTTTTTTAAATTGTTAACCATTTTTCAAAGCACGCTATTATTTATTAGATTGATTTTCTGCCTTCCAGGCAGCCATTTGTTTCAGTTGATTTCATTATGCTATGACATGAAAATGAACCTGCAGAGACTTGAAACTTGCTTGGGATAACAGTAATCCATTACAGGGAACACCTCACTGTTTTTGGGTACTGTGGGATATGTTATGAGTACCAAAACTGAGCCTTTACAGGATCGTCTGTCTTCATTCTGCCTTGAGCTGCTTAACCAACTAAAATATTATTCTGATTGGCAGTAGTGTGAGTTTTAGTGTCCTACTCTTCCATCATAGTCTACATGCTGTTACACAGGCTTTTCTGTAGTGTCAAATATTGTCTCTTTAATTTATTTTCATAAACATTATCAGCATCCTGAATCCAAAAATAATGAGCCTCAATCAGCACATCAGTCACATTCTAGTTATGTGGAAAAAATAGAATAACCTGAGGCTACTTTCTTTTAGATGGTACTATACTTGAAGAGATCTCAAATTCAAATTCTTTACAGATACTTTGTCCTCATAAATTACCATAGACATGATATAGATAGACATATATTAAAACAATACATTTTAATAGAATCCTACCCGTCACTTGAGGTCATACTGAACCTACTGATCTGAATTAGATGCCCATCGGGTAAAATTACTTCAACATTTGCTCAAATGTTTCTTTGTTGGTTTGGCTATAGAGTCGCTAACACCAAAAAGGCTGCAGCTTATTGACTAGTATATTATGCAATGTGTGTAAAGGACATCTTTACAGTTTCTCATGGGTAGAGGTGAGTCATGTGTGAACCTGGCATGGTTTATCGCACTGATTAATGCCATCTGTGCTGGTTTTTTCACAGGGAAATAGGTGTTTGAGTCAGAGAGGATAGGCATTTGTTGCATGTATGTGCAACATAATATTTGAGTTAGGGTCGGGGGATATGATGTATATAGGGAGAAACTTATCAGCTGTTAGAGTGTTCCATCAAAGGGAACAACTACCTATGTTTTTCAATCATTTTAGGTATTTCTTTCACTTGGTTTGCAAGTAAATTGAATTCAATTTCTAGAGAATTATCTATATCACAATAAAAAGTTAAATATACAGTAATATTTTATCCATATGGCCCACCCCTTCCAAGTGTTGAACTGAGGAGTGAACTATAGGTAGTGGACATTATAATACCTGACAATGTACTACAATTTTGCAACATTATCTAACAGTCAATATACATTTAACACTGTAAGCTTTAAAAATATCTCAGTAATTTATTGCAAGGCTCTTGAATTGATTGCATTATATTTTCAGCTCTGTTATTTTGTCCACTCCCCATCATAACAATTATCTGTCCAACTTGCTTTCTTGTAATTGTTTATGTTTCGTACTAATTAGTGTTAATAAATTCACTCTTGGCACTGAAATGTCTTCTATGTTCTTCATGCAGTACCTGTCTGATCCACCGGAGTGCACCCTTACCTCAGTTGTACAATTTCATGACACACACACACACACACACACACACACACCCACACACACATAAATCACAAGGAATTCACAATTTGCAAGCTGAAGTTCAACCAGTAAAGAAAATAATTTTAATATTTGTCAAACCACTATAACACACAGGTATCTGTCATATCACACCATATGTCTGGGTGGAGATCAGGACAGCTTTTCTGAAGTCACTCGAAAGCCGAAATGAGAACCTGTCCCAGTGTGTTGTACTTTGAGAACAATCAGTTGCAATTAAACAGTTATGAGGCACTATACAGTGACTTTGGCAGTGCAATTTTCAGCATACCCCGGGGTATAGCCTTGCTTTGATGGTCCACAACAACATTTAGTCTTTGTGGCATGGCAGATGGTCTAGAACGGTCACAGAAATCACTAACATTGATAATGACATCATTTCCCCCTCCTCTTGCCCCTTTCTACCTTCTGCTGGGACAAATGAAACTGGCACAGGTACAGCACTGCTACATCACTACAATGTGGAAACAGAATCTTTTTATTTGACTAACAGCTATACACAGTTTTGAGAAAATAAATCCAGCGTCGGATACCCCTCCCGAGGATGAGGAATGGCTAGATGAGAAGCAGGCGGGTGAAGAGATGACTGTTTAGCGGCGCTTGTCGTACGTCTGTATTGTGCTCCACTCATAGGAATCTGCAAGAGGGAGATGGTTGTTAAACAGGGACCTCTATAATAACCACACAGTTTATTTCTTTAAAAAGTGGCTGATAACATGAGGACAGTTCACACATTAAACTACCTGGCTCCTCTTGGCTCCTTTTCCCCATCAGTCCAACAAAAGAGTTGACTTTATGCCCTTCAAGAAAAAGATATTTTGATTTAAAATAGTTCACAGAGACCAGTGTAACAAAACAGCAGCAACAAAGTTTCATTAAGCTAAATGAAACTAGGGTTATAACCAGTATTTTAGAAATACTGAGGTCAAAAGTTCAAGTTCCCCCCTCGCAACCACACCCACCCCAGAAAAAAGCCACTGAAAAACATCAGAAACTTCTAATCATTTTTAAAAATGATGTAATTTTTTTAAAACATAAAACAGTCATATTTAAAGAAATTTGGTCCAGTGCTTCTCAACCTTTCTGGTTTGTCTGAAGATTGTGACCACTTCAACCAAAGAATGATTCCTGATTCCTTCTCAGGTTGTTCATTTGAGGATGAAGAGGATATATTAACTAGTAATTTACAAGAAAGAGTCTAACTTGAATCAAGTCTGGAAAACGTTTTCCCTGCATCTGCTTTTATCACATGATTTAGTCTAAAAATATTAGGATCTCCCTAAAAAAAAAAAAAAGCCACCATGTGTGAACTCAACCTGATGGAAAATCAAAATCAAAATAAATCTGATGGACAGTTGCATCACAGCCTGACTGGGGCCCCTGTCAATCACAGTAATGGACTGTAATATGATCAATGGGGGTGGGGGGGTGGGGCGCTGTATTGGATTGGGGTGTTATAAAACCAAACACAGCCTTTAGGGAATATATATTACATATTAACATATCACACATCAATATTTGCATTAAATTGATGAGAGTAAACTGTAAATGTACTAAATCCTGACCTGCTGGAGAAGAATGAAATAGTATTTTTGTCTCTGGTGTTTTGTGTAAGAGACAGTGTAAGAGTGTAAGGACAGAACACATTCCTGTTAGAAGTGAAGGATGAAATGCGTAGCTCCATCTATCCATCACAAGCGTAAACAATCCAATTTAACTCTCAGATGTCCTTGGGGCATTGATCCCAGCACTCTCCCTCACCCTAATAATGAGTGACTTATAGTCATGCCTGCATAAGAGGAATAAATTAGATGTATACTTACTTATACTGCGCTGTGTTGCATCACTGAGTGGGTGACTAATTTAAACAAAAACCCCTGACAAAGAAAAAAGGAAAATCCCCTCCTCCTCATTCCTTTTTTCCTCTACGCTCTTTATCTCTTTCCTCTTTGTCGCACACAGACTTCTGCTCTGGACCACCATCCATACTGACAAATTAATGTGTTCAAAAGAAAAGCAAAAACAGTGACAGACAGTAATCTGCAGTTGCTGTCAATTAATTAAACCTTGTGAAATTGTGTGTTCCCCTCAATTACAGAATCTTTTTTAACCACTGTTGTTAAATATAAATATTCAATGACTAATATTGTGGGCGAAATATGACAGGACTTGCTTTTTCCTCATTGTGCTGACACAATGCTGGCACCGAATGACTGACCCAACCCACTTGAGTCAATGTCTGTAGTACTGGAGGAAGACATATACTGATTGCCAAAACATCTGCTGGCTCATGCTCCATCATTTTATTGTCAAATATAATACATAATAATGTTATAAAAAGCTGGTTATGAAAAAAACTGTATTTGGTCAAACATGGTTCCTCTCATACTATATAATGTTAGAGGAGTGTAAATTTGATCTAAACAGAAAAAACATGTATTTCAAAATGTCAACTTTTCATAAAATAAGACAAACTAGCTTGTTTTAGGCATTTTCAGATCATTCAGTGAGCTTTTAGAAGGTCTAACACACAGGAGCAGAGACGTAGCTACCATCAAAGACATTGACGTCATGCCCTTTGTAGTTTTTCTAGAAAATTAGCGATGGTGGGTATGTTTTTAAGGCAGATTCCATTATTTCTACATTTGACTACTAGATTCTGGATCTTTATGTCATAATAATAATAATAATAATAATAATAATAATAATAATAATAATAATAATAATAATAATAATAATAATAATAACGTGTGTTGAGTGAAAGGTTTTACAGTTTCAGATTCAGTAATAAAAATGGGTGTGTGGGGGGGGGGGGGTGTTGGTGGGGACTCATGACGTCAGTATTTCTATAATCCTGGTTATGGCTCTGCACAGGACAACTTATCAAATACGGAGGTATGATTTTCACTGCACAATGAAAGATCAAGCCAAAATGACCAGAAATGAGGTATGCGGTAATGAGGACAAATTTTTCCTGTAGGCTGGACTGGTGACACTCATCGAATAAATGATCACATTCAATCATCAGTCAGAAATCCACTACTGTTTTCCAGCAAATTTAAATAATGCTAGTCTGATTGTGGGAGAAGGAGTGTTTCCTTCTTACTGACTTTTAAGGCACAATCTGGAGAGTTAAATAACAAACGAGTGACTATACTTACTTTTGCGGGTGATCTGTGCATTTGCTGTGGGAGGAAAAGTAAAAGAAGAGAAGACAAAATTAAGAGTCAACCAGTCAGCAGAGGGAAGTAAAAACCCTCTGGCATCAGAAATGAGGCGTTACCCATAGAGCGCTTCCCCATCAGACCGATGAACTGGTGTGGCCGCGGCTTTCTTGTCATCCTCAGGAGGATTTCTCTGAATGGGTCGTTGGAAAGCCAGCCGTCCTGAGGGGTGCAAGAAACTCAATGAATCTTCACAGAGACACCAACTGGAATCCTGCTAACCTGGGCTGTAGGATGTCATTTGTCACCAAAATGTTAAAATAAGTTTATAAAGAGACAATATTATGGGGACAAAATGGAGCAATAACTGCTGGAGGAATCCCCCCCCCACACACACACACATACACACATACACACACAATAATCCACATATGCCTTGAATTTTGAACTTCTATTAAGTGTTTCTATTTCCATCTCAGGACATATTTCTACAGTATGCATTAGTCTGACAGTCTGAGATGTGGACCTGGGGGCCTAATGTCTCCAGCGCTGAGTTCTAATGATTTATTGTAGGCTCATTCATCTGCAGAATGGCCCCAGCCTACAGTTTATGGTATTGGTGGAGCAGTTTGGAACGTTTCCAACTCGCAATGTCAAACACAGGACGTGCTTTTCATGTCAATAGAGATAGTCTGGGCTTCAGCTCCTCATACACTGCGCACTTCAGCCTTTATTTAATTTCCTATTGGCTAGTCTGCTCTGACCGCTGCAAACATCTCCTCCTTCATGCTGGGTGTTCTTTTTTGTTTCACCTGTTTCTGTTATAAATCCACTTATTCCCCTTATTCCTCAGTGATAGGCCACTATTGCTGTGATTTGCTGTATTCTGTGTATCTTAACATATTGACACTAATTTTGGAAAATGGAAGAAACTCACGCAGGCAGATTTGTTTCTAGTTTTAAGAAATACAGCCTTGATGTCTTGAAGGCTGAAACTGAAACTTGCAGGTTGGGCTTTTTTTTCCAGTCAGAGAACTGGTGTCAATTCGTTTCATTGTCTGGCCACACTTAACTCTAATTAGTTAACACTAATCAGTTATGTTCTATTAAAAAAAATATGGCTAATGGTAAGAGCAAAAAATAAGTAAAAATGACAAAAACATCAGATCATATTTTTTTCCAAACATAAAACATCTGGATATATTCCCTACAAGCTGACACACTTGTTCTCATATTATCTCATCATTATTGCTCTACTTTGTCTACAGAAATACACAACAGTTAACAGTTATTATGTTAAGACAGGTTTTACTAATAAGGTTTTTATAGCAAATATCCTGCTGGGTAATTCGATGTTGAGATTAACTTTATTTCCTAGTTTAAAAAAGATGCTCTCAGTTTCATCCCACTAACTTACCTTTGTGCTCTTACATATTTTGGTTAAAGAAGCTTATGCTAGTAGGTGCAGATTTATGCAACTTTAATTCAAAAGAGAAGAAAATAATAATAATTACTACTGTTTCTGCTTCTGACTAGAACACAATAATAAGCAAAAACTGGCATTTATGAATAACAAAGTTGTCTAGTAAACTACCTGAATTTGATTACTGCTCGTCCAGTAGTCAACCTCTTCTTTTGGGTCGTTCTCGCAAAAAACTTGGGCGACGGCGAAAAGAGCCATTAAAACTGGTAAAAGCAGCAACTTCATGATGCCAAACTTGTTTTTCGACGCAGTTTTATTCAGATAAATAAGTCGCTATACGAAAAAAAAATAGCTGTCGTTAAATAACTACAAAACAAACAAACAAATACAAAATGAGTAAGGTTTGAGGCACGAGCAGCAGCTGTATCGTGCGCGCACTGCTTCTTCCGTTTCAGCTCAACAGTAGTCCATAGTGCGTGCGTGCGTCAAAACGCTGTGCCAGGCTCCCGCCACTGTGTCCAAAGCTCTCCGCGCGCTCAGCCTCCGCAGTTACTTCTTCGGTCTCGTGCGTCCTCCTGTCCAGAGAAGCCTCGCATGCGCTCCTATATAGCGGTCTAAGCAGCGTTGCTTAGTAACGCTATTACAGTAGTGTGATTACTCGCGCCCAGTCACGAGTTAAGATGTGTAATGATACTTCAATTAAGTTACAGTTGCCAGTCAAACCACTTCTCTTATCACGAGCTGTAAACTATGTGCGTCACTGGACTTTCTCCATATTAAACTAAGCCTGAATGTAGTCTAATTTATCATCCTTATTCAGACATGTATTGTGTACTATAATACAGCACTCATTCTGCACAGAGGTCTAATCATTTATAACATCACAACATTTCTGGGAAGACTATCCTCAAAAACGGACCATAAATAAGATATTATTTTACTTGGAAGAGATCTTAAAACAGTGGAAGGAAACTAATGTTGGATTCACGTTTCCATTCTCGGTATAGCAATTAAAGATTTTTTTAATGTATTTATTTATTCATTTTTACAGTAAAATGAGTCATAATGGCAAATATAAAAAAATCTGAGTTGTACATCTAGAAGGATATTTCAAATGATAATCACACATTTGTTTTTACAAGCTGCTGTTATTTATCATCTGAAGGCTGTGAGGAAACGGTATTTTCTAGTTCTGTTGACATCTTAAAAGCAGAAATAACCTGTATGAAGCGGAAAGCTTGTATCTACACCGACATAATGACGTAACAGTCACGTAAGTCTATGATGACGCGCTTAACTTTACGCAGCTTTTACGCTTAACTACATAAAGGTCTTCAAATACATATGTTTTATTTCATTATTATATTGTATTTTTACGGACTTCAGAGACATGTTATACACCCCATGCCACATATAATTTATCCTGTACATGTATCCTGGTTCCTACAGCACAAAGAACATGTAGGTTTACAAACCTCTCATATCAAAGCCTGGATGAAAAGGAGAAGGGTGTGTGACCTAAGCGTGCCACTGATTTCCATTAGAAAAGCTGTTTTTTTTTAAGTGTAGGATGTTCAGGATGAATAGAGGACTACACTGCCACACCAAGTTCAGTGTCCACACAACTCGAGTGCTTGATTTGCTCAAGTGCCTTTATTCCATCAACAATAAGTTCATTTTATTTACCCATGTGCTATCGGCAAATGCAAATGTTTTGCCTGAGGTGAAGAGGAACTTCAATATGTCTTCTGTGGCGTGTGTTGTTCACCCTTCTGTTCAACTGACCCAAGATGCAATACCAATTTACATCAACACTAGAATCTTTGAAGGATGCTTTGCATTGACTGGCTTTGTTTGACATATTTGACCTTGATATTCTGTGTATTTTATTAATGCTCTATTCTGGGAAGGGGGACTTTAAACCATGACTATATTCCCACCATGCCTAGGTGTGGGATACATATGACACACATAAAATGAAGAAGTCCTGTTGAACTTTCTGTGCAGGTGAAGGGACTGTGGATAGGTTTATACTAAATTTCATTACTTACCTCTACCAGGGTACCAGGGGGAGCTCTGTGGTCACAGAGCCACTCCGGACTGGAATTTAATCATCCTCACAACTGTGACAGCTCATCCAATTAACAGAAGGAAGGGGGAGGTGAGGAGAGAGAGATAGAGAGAGAGTGAGAGGTCATGGAGTTGTTGGAACCATAGGAGGGAGTTACCACAGGAGGAGGAGGATTGAGAAGGAAGATGTAGGAGGTAAAAGGAGCAGGGTGTCGTTGAAGTTGGGGTGCAGAGATAAACAGATATGCAGATTATGTGGAGAGATGTGGACAAATAGAACATCAGCCCAGAGAGACTGAGAGGCATTTGCAGCCGTTACTGCTGCGTAGGTAATACGATCAGATGGATTGCGTAGGTCACTGTGGACACTCCTCTAACTTTGATAAGGCATCCAGTAGCAAATGGGATGCTGATATAATTCATGAATATATCAGAGCATAAGTTGATTTTGTGCATGGAATGAATCTGAAGCAGATCATTTGTTGGAAGATATGACAGTGCCAATAGTTAATGCATGAGCGACTTGAATTAGAAAATCCCTGGTGTAAACAGGGATCGTACCAAAGATTCAATTTATTTTTGAATTATAATAGCCTTGTAGATGCTAAATAAAAGCAGAGTTGTTAAAATATTAACTACTGTATCGTGAAGAGGAAATTAGCATAAGAATTTTTTGATCTTCCATGAACATTTACAGAAGATAAACCCATTTCTGTCAACTGCAATACTTGCCATGTATGTAACGTAATACAAGACATTGTTAAATGGGATAGGGAGCTAATTAATTTTACCATAATTACACTGTCTCGCAATTAATGTGGTAATAATTTATTGATGTTAAAATGACAAATGTGGCACCCTCACCAATGCTATGAGACGTGATATAAGCAATCTCTCAAAGTACACAAGTTTTCTTTCTTTTCAAATTAAAGATGTGGTGATAAATTAAATGGGGTTACCCCATGTTCTCTGTGGGTGTAACATGTTTAGAAGATATTTCACAACAGGAACTTGTGCAGTTAATTTTCCAGAATGACAACCTGATGGCAGTGAGCTCCTTTTCATGACTTGTTCTATAAATATATTACCCTCTATAGAGTTTGAGAGCAAGAGAGACCTCAAAATGTTCACTTATTTATATGTTTTTGCATAGAAAACCAAAATCCTGATGTCACATCCAGGCTAGCTGCTGTTCCACTAACTTCTGTTGTTCAACACAATCTGTAAATGCAGCTGTCCTCCAACTGTTTTCAATAGATGAGTAACACCAATTGCTCCAAACATGTTACACAATAAATGATGTGAGTGTTTTGAAAAGAATTACCATCTTTATAAGGATAAAGATGGTAATTTAACATACTGAGTAAGGCCATGTCCAAGACTTTGCTGGACTTGGCTAAGGCTGGACTTCAGTAACTTGATTATTACAAAGTCAATTCAGAGATTCAGAGAGAGTCAGAGATTTTGAATGAGGTTGTATGGATCAGAAACCTGAAGTTCTAGCCTCACTTCAGCTCTCTATAATGTTTATTTTTTGACAGGACAGCCTTATTTCTAAAATAATATTGTTAGCAGATATTTGGTTGCTAACAAATGCTAAATTGTATATATCCATAATGGATGCTGTGTACTTTGCACTTTGTGTAAGAGATGGCCAGACTGGATGATGACAAGTTCATTTACATGCCACAATGTCAATAATCATATAGTTATCATGTAAAAAGAGCATCCATGTATCTAAATGCACAAATATTAGATGTAGTCTCGTACAACATTCAGACCTACACATTGACATGAGTTAAACACGAGTTGGGGGTCTGTGTGGGTCAACCCACATCAGCCGACCTTACTCTCAACCAGAGTTGGACAGTTTTTGCATGAATGGAATCATTCCCATTCGGGAATGTGGTTTCAATCATATCTTTGATTGAAGCTGATGTAGCATTAATTGTTGCAGTAATGTTTTATAAGGTAGTCGCACAAACAACATAAAAATAGCTAGTCAGTAACTTATGTGGAAATGTTGCAGCAGACTCCTGCTATACCTGGGTATTAAGTGAATGGCAACAACACGGAACTGACTAGTGTCCAACAGTGTCCAAAATGGATGAGTGACACAAGGTGAACATGTGTAATTAGACCTGTATCATACGCGCATCTGCTGTCTGAAAGGGGTGATAATACCATTTGCCTACTCCAGGCAGATTGTATTTTTTGTGTTAATTCAGTGTCATGGCCTTGTTAAATGTGCAGATACAACTAACTAGGATTATTTAGCAAAAAATGTTAATAAGAGACTCGAACCTTGCTTTCTTGACAAGCATTTGCAAGCACACTTCTTTTGCCTTTCAATGGATTGATACCAGCTGTATCAGGTGGGACAGCGCTAATGCATGTCAAATGTTTGGGATAGTCCTCATAAATGTTGTAACTCTTCTTATCCTCTCTCAATTGTTGCTAGTTTGAAGTAGCATTGTAGCCCCATAGGCAACATATTAAGATTGTCCACGTGTTTGTTCCCATCAACTCTCTCTGAAGTGGTCAAAAGAGCCCTAAAAATACTCCCCATCCAAGAAACTAGACTATTATTTCTACCATTTTTGCAGTCAAGAGGACTTGACTGACTCAAATTAAAGGGACTGAAATAAATTTTTTGTTTGAGTAAAGTAGCCTCACTTCAAAATATTGTGTATTCATACAGGTCAGTGTGCTGACTGTTTTTCTGCTGGTTTTGATCCATTTAAATTTAAGGAAAAAAACCCCATACAACACAGTAGTTCAACAAGCAGGTCAACAATGCTGCCAATATACTGTATAGGCTATGTGCAGAGCCGTGGTTAGTCCTTCCAAGGAAGTGCTTTTGGATTGAGTTGGATTTATTGCTCACTAAAATTACCTTAAAGCCCCAGTTGGCTCCATAAAGTCCAAAACATCATTGTCACATATCTTTATAGGTTTACTGAGCATATGCACTCTGTTCCAAATTCATCTCCTTTATTTTACATGTTTGCATTTTGGTGTTTGCACTGTATAATCAGTCTCCTACTGGTTGCCACTCAGTATTTTGATTAGAGCAATAGTGAAGTGCTTTACTCCTGTGGTTCACACACTGGCATCCAGGGGTCACCAGGGGCCATTAATAAGCCTCCCAGTAAAAGACTAATTAAATTTCACCACATTTAATTCCCTAGATGATTGATTGAATTACATCCCAAGGAACACAAAAATCAGATAAATGCCAGATATGACCCGTTATAGGAGCACAAAGTGAGAATGTGTTTGGTTCACTGAAGTGTACTGATCAAATTTGTGCCCTGCTACTGGTGGGGCCTAAAATGTCTGTCCAACACTTCTGTCCAGATATCAACTGCTGGCCATTTTGAAATGAGATTCACTGAAGATATTCATGGTCCGCAGAGAATGATTCAGGATGTTTCTGGTGACCCCCATGTCCTGTGATGTGGTGTATTTCATTATTTATTTATCTTTTATTTACCTCTAATAAGGTACTTCTAACAGAGAATATAATAAATTGATAGATGTCTGTGGCTGCCTTGCTCAAACATATAGCAAAACATTACATGTATCTGCATGATTATATACTTATACACAACTTTGCACATTGACATTCATTCATTGCTGAGCACAGCCTCTTTTCTATTTCACCTCTAAGGTGAGGTCCCTGCCTACTCTATCTATCTATCTATCTATCTATCTATCTATCTATCTATCTATCTATCTATCTATCTTTGTGAGAATGTCAAATAGCAAAAAAGTCCTTCAAATTTTACGACAAACAACATCCTCCAGAACAACTCATATAAGCATTTTCTGATCAGACACTGATATCAGCAGCAGGATGACATCATTTGTCTCAGCCTTCCAAAACTGTTACAAATCACTTTCGAAAAATAAATTCTCTTTACGATGTGACAACGCAATGATTAAGGTTTGGTTAGGTTTAGGGAAACTTTTTTAAGGTTAGCGAAATATTGTGGCTTAGGTTAAATTTCTGCTTTGTTAAGGTTAGAGGACCTTCATTGTCATGGTTACAATAACCATGTGATTAAGGTTAGGAAATGTCATTGTGATCATGGTTCTGTTTCCAACAGTGTTGACTCACTGTTGGAAACAGAAAGTGAACAAATCTCCAAATGGCAAGTCTCCAAATGGCATAAAACACTACAAATTATGTTTCACTAGCATTGGCACTTTTGTTATAAAAATATAGGAACTTTCTGGTTGTACTTTTGAACAGTTGCCTGGGATCTGACCAAATATTGTCTTTTCCTTTGTGGCCGAATTGCTTTCTATGCTGAGAGTTTGGTTGCATGAACAATGCTGTGACCTTCTGATGGAGTTGGTCCCCTGGGCTCCATCTAGATAATGGATACTCACTTGTGGGCGGGTGGCTGATGTGAAAGGAATATTGATAACTGAATGTCTGAAATAAGAAATACGCAGGCTTTACCACAGACACTGGTGTTAAATTTACATCTCAAATCTGCACAGTGGTAACAGGTAACTTTTTTTTCTTAGAATGTGACTTGACAAGGCTGAATACCCATGAATTGTATGATAAGATGGGAGAAGACAAGGAAGTGATAGGAAAAGAGTTAATATTTTGCAAATAAATGGGTTATGCTGTGGAGATCAACTGTAGACTGTAGAAAGTAAAATCATGAATGAGGAAAAAAAAGGTGGAAAAAAGGGACATAGCATTTCTGGCATCACTCATACTGTAGGGATGCTGAGGGCAGAGACTTCATGTTTCTATTGACTTTTTTTCCTGAGTTGAGTTTTCCAGGCAGACTACCCTGTCAGGCTGCATGACTACCTCACTGAGACTGGCATACCCTCACAAACATGGTCCATACACTAAAGAATTTGATTGGTAGAATTTGCTGTGGGACAGTGTTTTGTCTTCTAGGAAGTGCTTATGTGGGTGTCTTAGTTAGGGACGCAGTCACACATCTATCCATCCAAGGATTGAGAATTGAGAAGCTTTCTTGCAGCTGAAATGAAGAAATGTCTCTCAGTGTGGATTTACATTCATCCATTTATTCATTTTTTCTGCCACTTATCTGGGTTTGGGTGGCAGTGGCAGCAGACTAAGTAAGGTAACCCAGACATCCCTCTCCCCAACTACGTCCTTCATTTCTCTCCTGAGAGATACAGACGTGTTCCCAAATCAGATAAGATGTTATCCCTTCAGTGGGTTCTGGGTCTAGGCTCAGGGACTCCTTCCACTTGGGCAAGTCTGGGAATCCAGAAGGGTCAGCCAGGGGGCTTCCTAATCAGGGAATGCAAAAGAGCAGCAGTTCTACTTTGATTTCCTTCTGGAGATCAGAATACCTTACTCTGTCTTTAAATTAAATAATTTTGCCAGTACCATGAGCATGTAGGTGAGAGTTGGAACATAGATTGTTTCAAATCTCACAAACAAATGTCATCTTCTGGCAGTGCAGTACCAAGCCTGCATTACAGCTGGCCAATCTGCCTGTGAACCCCTTTCAGATGTATCCTCACCTTATTGTAATGGAAGGTTACATGTCCCTGTGACCCTGTGACCCAAAATTTGCAACTTACAGGAACAACAATCCTACAAGCCCACTTGATGTTGTGGAGGTGAGAAAGTAGACAGGATTTGAACTTGTGTGTACAACCATGAATGTGACCCTGCCTTCAAAGACGGCAATCAAAACATGTATAAACACTTTTGCCTTTAGATTTATCAGATGACACATCTGAATAAACTAGGTCATTTTAAGCATACCAAACCCTTAAAAGTAATTCAAGAATCTCTGAGAATTGGGATGCACTCATTCAGACTCACCCAAAAGAGATAACATGGAGCCTTGTTGGCCCACCACCCACAGGGATACACTGTGTGGTGCCCTGCCAATTTAAAGGCAGGCCTCAGAGTGCTGAACTGTGGCTGTAAAAATTAGTCCTAGAGACATGCAAAATCGAAAAGGACACTAACTGTTCTACAAATTCACATGTCTGAGTATATACATATTCTGATACACATTAAAAATCTTCATACTTCTTAACAGATTCTACACACTTACAAGTCAGACTACACGTTCACAGATAAGGGGCCTTATCTAACGCCCAGCGCAAAGCAGTGCCAAGCACAACGCAAGTGTCTTTGCTAGTTTAAGACCGATGCAGTGGTCATTTTCCCTTCCAGCGCCCACATTGTTTAAATAGCAAATGCACTTGCACCTATCTGTGCGCCCATGGGCGTGTTGGTCTTAAAATGAGGTGTGGTCAGATGCATTGTTGGTGTATTGCTATCTTGAGGGAGCAGAAGGGATTGCGCTTTTGACCAACAAAAACCTGGTCTGAAGACAAACATTAAACTAAAGAAGGAAAGAACTCTGGACAGCTCCTAGCTGCTGCCAGCAGCAGGATCAGCACCTTGGAGAGCTCATCAAGTCCTGACTACTGTGTATGATTAAAATATGATTTAAAATGATTTTTCATGATTAAAATCAATGATTTAATTTCTGAACAATATTTAACAAATAGTCTTTGACATTTTTGAGATTTCAGTGATCAGTTACTTTCAGCAATTAAAACCCTGCTGATTTTATCTGTTCCTCCATGACTGAACAAAATGATTTTAAAGAAACCAAAGCTGAAATTAAAAAAATAAACCTTTTCAAAAACAAACAAAAAGAAATTTGCAACAAATTAATGAACAGGATCTTAAACTGGTGGTCTGGGGCCACGGGAGGGTCCAGGAGCAGCAGGGGCCAGTGTGCTTGTTATGGATCGTGCGCTTTCACTTTGCGCATGAGCAGATCTGTTTCCTCTGCAGAGAAGTGTCCCTTCTTACTACTTGGCAAATGCGCCATCATAATAGCAGTCCGCCAAGGTGCAAGTGCACTTGGCTTTTAAAAGGAATGGGAGATGACACTGTGATTGGTTTATTGCATGTTACACCCAAAACACACTCATGATTAATTAAAAGACTAAGTGCAACCCTTTTGAACCATGCGCCTGGTGCTGCGACTGTTTTTTCCTCCATTAAACTAGCAAAAGTGGATTTGGATACACCCTAACTGTACTTGCACCATGCGCGTCAGACCGTGCGCTTTGGATCATTAGGGCCCTAAGGCTTTGTTTATTCTTCAATATAGCTGAAGATTTGCCCGCCGACAGCAGTCACACACACACTTCTATATGTACTACAACTGGGGTTTGTGGTATGCACTATATGTAGTACATACTGTACATATTGTACATGAAACAAACACCCAGTTTGCTTTTCTAGTGCATGCACAATTGTGCACAGGGAACCAAGTGGAGCTTCGTGGTGATGGAGGTGCAGTAACCATGAATTGGCCTTAAGATTCTGGTTCTTGCCACACACATCAATGATTTAGCTACTATACAATCTAATATTGTCCCCCAAACACCCCCCAAAACGCCTACAAGCCATGACTTTTGTTGAAGTGAAGTGATGCAAAGTGAAGTGGCCATCAGGCACTCAATAGCGCAAAGAGTGGGGTTTGCTTCCAGAGTGAGAGGCGTTTGTACAAATCGATGTACAATTGTCATCTGTACTTCACATCATCAACTTCAGTTAGCTATTGTTACCCATGAAATGTCAAGTACACCTATAGAACAGTAGGCAGAATGCAGATGTGTGGGAATGAAATCATGTTGTCACACACACACACACACACACACACACACACACACACACACACACACACACACACACACAAATCACAGGACACAAAATACAATTTCATCTTTGAAGGTTGTAAGGATGTTTTAATTTTCTTGGCTACTACAACAATGAGTCACACAATGTGACATCTCCTGGAATGCAGTTTGCCACAATAGTTACATCACTCACCTGCCCTTCCACACGATGCACGCACACACACACACACACACACACACACACACACACACACACACACACACACATACACACGCTTAAAACCTCTATAGGAATAAAAGAATGAATCACTTTCTGAAAGTTTCCTAAGACTGACTGCCTTTTAGTAGCACTGAAAACTCAGTTTAGAGGAAGTTTAATCAAGATGGTCCAGATGGGACATGTCAGCTGTAATTGGCGGCTCTGCTGGCACCGTCTTATTGCCACTCATTTCCTACATGAATCAGTTCCCACCTTGCACCTTCGTGCTCGTGTATTTCCCTTTAAGTGCGCTGACACAAGACCAGAGACATGCTCCTGGGATTGTCTTGTTGACCACTGCAGCTACAGGCAATATCTCAGAACCTGGGCCTTAATAAAACTTTATATGACCATCTTTCCTTTTACTAGAATTAAATGAAGTTTGTAAAAAGAATGCTTGGTAAGTATAAATCTAAGAAATTATTGATCTCATAGGTTTTACTGGTCTACGCATTTTTATTGTTTTATTTTTGTGAATTGCCCATTTCAGTCCAGCATTCCCTGCACTTGGCCCTGAACAAACAGCTGCGGTAAAAATCTATAAATAAATAAACTGTGTCCATTCCACTGATGTCCAGTCAGGGTGTGAGTATTCACTCATTATGTATTTTTGAAGGATCATACCGGTATTTCTGAATTGAAATGATAGTAATTATAATTAATATAATTTTGACACAATTCACTTATCAAAACAAATACCATACTTGCGACTCATGCATGAGCATGCAAGAGCGCTGTAGGATTCGCAGATGTGTCTGCAATTTGTGAGCGACAACAAGTTGTCAAACATGTCATTGCTACAACTTGCGATCTATGCGTAAGCAGTGCTCGCAAGTTGTTTTCATGAAACAGTCTCCAGGACTGCAGAAAAGACCACTGGTGCCCTTCTTGCTGGACCCTCACACACTCTCTGAGTCTGGGATCATGCAGGGAACATCATCACAGAGACCTCACACCACTCACATTGGTGTTAACGTCTCCTCTCTGGTAGGTGCAACTAAAACAAAACCAGCAGTTTCTTCCTCAATCACATTCACAAATAGTTCTTCAATACAGTTCATGCACAAGACCCTGCAATTACTGAGCAATACCAAATAACTATATTGCTAGTTATATACTGCTTATAATATAATACTTTATTATTCAACACATAAAATATATTGTGCAGAAGCTGTACATGGTTATGTCCATTAGGGATGTGCAGAGATCCCAGTATTTGTATTTGTATCTGTATCTATTGAGGCAGCAACATTATTTG
Organism: Thunnus thynnus; assembly: GCF_963924715.1. NCBI lineage: Eukaryota > Metazoa > Chordata > Actinopteri > Scombriformes > Scombridae > Thunnus > Thunnus thynnus. The sequence goes on from NC_089531.1 coordinate 28,324,612, forward strand.
TGTTTGTATTGGAATAAAAGTGGAAAGAGGCTTAAAATTCCTGTTTTTGTTTTTATTAGGCTTTTAATTTTAGAAATTAAAGTATTATATTAAATGTTTATGAATAAACTACGTTATGAAGGAGGTCCCCACACCGGGTCTCAAACTGGAGTCTCCCAGATCATAGATGACTGCGGTGACTGCTGAGCTAAAACTTTACTCATCGCCTCATTGCAGTCAGACATCTACCTATGTATATACCCATAACACAGCGACAGCACACCGTGTAACATGTAGGGAAGAACTTCAAAGGTGATTTCTTGCTTTGCACTTTTCATTTATTGCCTATTTTTTATAACTTTGTGGAAAGGAAAAGGGGAACAACAGGTTATGGAGAGTCCCTTTGGAGCACTTTGCGTGTGTCACATCCTGCCAGGACTTTCTGTTTTTGGACTCTTTGTGTTTTCTGTATTACACTTCTGTTGAGTCAAGTCCCTCTGGTAATGGTTTTGCTTGTCATGATTTGGGGTGGTGGGTTTAGAGGACTGTCTTTTTTGGTTAGCTTAGGGTATTGTGTTTTTTGTTTTCTGGTTTCCCTGTGTTTTCTCCTCCTGTGTTCATGTGCTCCTCCTCTCACCTGCCCTGCATTACCCTCATTAGCCCTGCCCTGTTCTGTGTCTTCCCCACACCTGCCCTGTATCAGTCTTGTCAGCCCTGCCCTGCTCCCTGTATTCCCTCAGCCAATCACTCCCAGCCTGCCCTTGTGTCTAGTCACCTGTTCCCCATTCCCTGATTAGTTTAGGTTGTATTTAAGGTCTGGTTTTCAGTTGAGTCTTTGTTGGATCATCTGTTCTGTCTTGTCAAGTCTGTTTGCATGTATGCCTGCACTCTCTGTTCCGTCAGCTTTTGTTTGGATGCTCATGCCGAGTAAAAGCAGTTTTCTTCAGCCCTGCTGTCTGGTCTCGGCATTTGGATCCACTCGTCACTGCTACACTGTGACAGTGTGTGTCAGTAGCTCAGCTTTATCTCACACCCCAAACTCTGAGAGTGAAGTCAAAATAAGGAAATGTGCGTCATGTAGCAGGTGGATGTGACTCCCCTCGTTGAGACCTGCTGTTGACGTAGCAGAGAAAGCAATGTAACTGACCTGTGCGCTGGGATTTGACAGTTTTTTTTTTTTCTCCCCAAAGACACAACTTTTAAAATATTTGTATGAAACAAATATTTGTAAAAAAAAAAAAAAAAACACACTATTTGTGCTTTGCTGAATAACGTATTTGTATTTGGGAACACCCCTACCATACAGTATCCATTGCTAAAATATGTATTTCTCAAAAAATGTTTTTTCTACTTTTTTTTTTTTTTTTTTTACACTTCAAACAGTAAAAAGAATGTCTTTTTTGTGGTTTTTAACTCTTCATTGTTGTTTTTCCACATTGTAACCAATTGTTTTGGAGGCAAATACTTTACCTTGCATAAAAGCCTGGAAATGATGCTACTTTATATGTTGTTTTTCAGTACACCACACTACTACTGTTATCTTTTTCAATGGCTAATGGTAACATAAAGGACGAGCACAGCATAGGGTGGGGGCTTGACCACTCAATTTCTGCTTAGGGTCCGAGGTGGCTTGGGCCAGCCTTGGCAGTACAGGTGTGTCAGGAAATTCTAGTGTATTGTGGTGTAGCTCCTGCATTAACTGCTGCTATATTTAGCGACAGGGTCAGTTGAGTGACAGCAAGCAACTGAGTGAATTTTTGGCAAAGATATATCCAACTTATTCTTGCATAAATCAACATTACACATCAAGTGAAGAAATAAATTTATGCATGCGTGACTCAAAGTCTCCCTTCAGCATTCCCAGCCAGTCTGAATGACTGCACCTGTGAGTGAAGTCACTCTGCTGTTTTCTATGAGCAATGACGAAGAGGACAAAGCCCAGACATTATTAATCACACTCAGACAGGGAAATACGCAGGAGCTCCCCCTGGCACCACTACCACTAAGAGTCAGAGAGAATAAGAGGGAGGGTGTGGCCCTCATTCACCGCCTGGCTGCCGCAGTCTTTAACTCGATTGACAAGAAAACCTCCTGCGTCAGAATGTCTAAGTGTTCCAGTAACTGTATTTGACAACCACTTTTTGTATCTAAGTTCTGTTTTACTCTTAAAGGAAGCCAGAGATGGCTATTTTACGTCCTTACGCTTTCGCAGTATTGAACACTGTCAGCTCAGGATGAAATACAGGTTGCATACCAAGAAGACTGTGTCTAATCATGGTAATGCATTCAATAACACTGCTGCTGCTGGCTATGAGCCTACTCTGAATGAATGGAGTTCCTCACTAATGCCGATGCATTTTTCGAAATTCTCATATCTGAATGGGTATTTAGTTATGAACGCACTTACTTACTCACATTGTCATTCATGCATTGAATCATTCATTCATTCATTCACTAACTCGTCATTGTAAGTGCAGCTGCTCCCTAGTGGCTGTTGAGAGTCACAGCAGACAGAATATATATATTGAACCAGGATCAATGACTCATCCTCTCTGCAATACGACTGAACTTCACATGCTTTGTCTCTATTAAACTGTGTTTCCTTAGGTTCTTTTGAATGTTAGCTTTAAATATACAAGGGGTGGACAAAACAACAGAAACATCTGACACTAAAATGTGATCAAAACAAAATCCATGAAACAAATGCTATGCCAGTGATGCTTAAAGTTAATTTTCTACTGACGAGTTGATTCAAATCAGATATTTTATATCATTTACACTGTGCTGTTGTAATTGACTGCATCAGTACAACAACACACCTGGATACTTTGTCCAATGTCTGTAAAGGATCAAGTGAACTAAACTTGAACTGATTTTTGTTGTCACACTGGTAAAGCCCCTGAAAACCTGGTTTTAAACCTCAAGTGTTTGTCAATAATATTAAATATTCATGACAAAATAATCAAAGTTGAAATTTAAAAAAAAAAAATCTGTCTATTTATTAAGAGACTAATAATCTACATGCAGCCACACTTGTAGCTAAATGCTAATGTTAGCATGCTAACACACTCACAATGACAACGCTTACATGCTGATGTTTAGCATGTGTAATGTTTTGAAAAAAAACCCGACAATTTTCCTCATTTGGAGATTTGGAGGTAGTGGGTTGGATGGCATAACCCAAACTGTGCCACTTTGCCGTTGGACTTTGCAATAGGAGATCACTGTTCACTTTTTGTTTCTAACCAACAGTGGGGACAGTTTACTAAAAAAACGTAACTTTGATCATCCCCTGACCTTAACCCTGTGATTACTATTGTTTCTCTCCTTTCAGTCTCCTCCTGTTCTCTGTTATCACTTGTTATCTCTCTCTGTTATCATACCGTGTTTTAATACAGCTGAATTCCCGGTTTAGTTCTGATTTACCTGTTTTTCTGTTTCTGTTGTCAGACAACAGAGTGAGCATGAAATAGTGATTTAATCGCTACTCATAAACACTACATGTTAACCAGCAGTCATTTCCAAGCTGCTGAACTGCAGGGATTTTTTTTTGTTTTATCCAAACAGACTGATGGGAATGTCATTAATTTTGCAAGTATTAGTTACAAATTTTAGACCAATTAGAAATTTGTCCTGATGATGGTGCTAGATTAAAAGCCAGAGGATCACCATAGTGATTTACATTCAAAATGAACGTGTGAACTCTACACTATACACTCTCAGATAAAATGTAAAAATGCCAAAAATAATTACATTAATAATTATAATCATAAATTATTATTATTATTATTATTTTTTTAAATGACAGGAAACCAGTTGTAGTTTTATCATGTACTGTAGGAGCATAATTCTTAAAAGATATCCTCAGTGTGAACAAGATTGCTATATGTGGTATCTTAATTAATTAGAAACAAATTACAAATTATCATGCTGCATTTATCAATGTAATTAGAATTACACACATCATATGCATTAGAAATCTGTTTATAGCTTGCTGCCCTTGCTCCTCAAGGACATCCGCCCACCCATTACTATAAGTACTATGGTTTCCTATTTCTTTTTTTTTTTTGGCACATATGTGCTATCTTCAGCTTGCCCTTTTCTTCATGCGTGCACAGGACAAGGTTCCCCTCTGGATTGCTTAGCCTTGAATAGCGAAGTGATTTCTGTCAATATCTGATTAAAGATGCTGCCAGTCTCTGGCTCCAGAGTTATTCCAACCTCAGGTTTTTCTGTCAAGGCTTCACGTTCACATTCAAAGAAAAACTCCATTTGCCAAAGGCCACAGCATGACTGTAATGTCTAACGGTGCCATTCCACAGGCTGTTTTCTAGTTTGAAGTTTGAAGTCTCTTTATCTCAATCGATGGCTTTTACATACACAAAGTTTGTGTGTTCTTGTCCATGTGCTTGTTTTAAAAATATTGTTTTTTAATTTGTTCTAGTTATTCATGTCTGCTGTCATCGTGTTGCACTTAGTAGCAGCAATTAAACAACCATACTGCTAAATGTTTGTAAAACATTAACTGAAGGCAGAAGGAACTTTTGAATCATTATAATTTTATTATACTGGTAAAATTATTGCTTTCATTGTTGTTTTCATGGTTAAGAGTGCAGCTTTAAAAAAAAGCAACAACAAAAAAACCAACAAAAATACCCCCAGAAGCATTTAATATGTACATGACGCACTTTGATTAAAGGAAAACTCAGATATTTTAGAAAATATGCTTGTTGCAGTCTTAATTAAAGCAACTACAATCATTATTTTTATAATTCTAATGCATCAAATGACAATGTTTGATGTGAGAGCCGTTGCTCATAGAGATAAACCTAAATTACAGAATTATCAGTGACTTATTATTAGCAGCTCCCCTTCATTTTATGGAGTTTTAGAGTTTAGTGTTTAACTGTTCTGCTATAACTGTACTGTTTTGTTTTTACTCAGCATTCTCATAGTGTTGTTTTTGGCCACAGCAGGCAGCTGTTTTCAGAGAAAAAGCTCTGAAAACCCCACTGTACACTACCTTCTCAGCACCAAACAGCTATCAGACACAGTTAGCTGTAGACTAGCTGCTGAACGTAGTGGAACATTTAGCAGCTAAAGAGACAGATATTTCCCTCAGGAGATGGCAGAGAGCAAAAACAGAGCTAAAAGAGTGAATATTGGACTTGAATTCACCAGGCGGACAGAAACATGATTCCAAAGGAATTATTGTGTTACTCTGTAATTGCTGGCTGTGGAAATTTCCAACTAAACTTGTAAGCTAACAAGTTCACCATTGCAACTTAAAGTGATGATGTTTAAATGATGTGTTCACAACTTGTTTTCCACTGCCCCAAAGTGGCAAAAAACAACAGAACAAAACAAACAAAAAAAACTGTTATTGCAAGTTTAAATTAAATTTAGTTGCATCCAAACTGTAATCATGATATTGATGGTGTACAATTTCAAGTCAATTCTCTGAACATTCAGATTTTTTTCTTTTCTCTCAAAATGATATCATGTTTTAATAAGATGACCTCATCCATTGGACAGTATCAATAGGAAATGGGTTTTCAGTTGGTAAACTGATAGTTATGATGAGTGGAGTGAACAGTAGCACTTCAGTGGAGGCCCCAGACATACAGTCTGCTCTGCAGGTGGCTCCTGGGGCATTTCCTCCTGTATGTTGACATAAAAACATTCATTTCCTGATTTGATGATGACTGGTAGCAACATTGGTCTACTAACCAAATACAGCTGCCTGAGTTTATAATTTAGACTGGAACCTGCAAAATGAAGATGAAGTGGGATGATGGGTGAGTATAATGAGGAATTCTATTACCCATAGTTTATCACTTAACAACGGAAATTACTGCCCTTGTTCAATTATATATTCATCATTTGGTCGGTCATTATAACGGCCATTAGATCTTAGATTTACCTTCTATGGATAGTAAACCCTCACTAGGTATACAAGACTGTTCTGTTTACTGTATCTCAGCAGTAAGACCCAGTAACAAGACAAACAATACGTAGCTTAGGTAGTTGTCACGATGACCACTCTGGCTCATTTATGGTTTGAAAAAAACCCCTCCTTTGACCAAATATAAAATAAAATTTTAAACCAACTATTGAATGATCAAAATGTGTATTAATTAGAATCAGCTCTTGCATCTTTTAAACATGAGATCATAAGATCAATACATGTGCCTGTGCCACATTAATCATGATTGATTATTTCATACTCATGCCAAAAACTGACACTAAAAGCTGCTTGTGTGTTCTTCTTGTTTTCATTAAATAAATCTACAATACATGTAGTAACTGACAGTCATATCAGTAGTGTCATGAAATGAATTTTGTGTCCACATAATGCCCATGCTTCCATTTTGCCAACTAGTAGGTTCAGCACTTGAAATATTAAATAATGATTTACTGTACATGTTATTTTTCCTGAGCCATGGCTATAGGAAATAAAGAAGAGAGCAAGAGAAAAAGTACTTGACAGCCAGTGCAACGGTACTTCTGGAAATCTTATTGATCTGGTGACCTTTTGGATGCAAGTCTAAATCAGTCCACATCACATGAATATTCATTACATCAGCAGGGTAGTATCATGTCACACAAATGCTGTTGATCATGGCCTCTTTTATGTCACTAATGGAATGATTTAGTGTCTCTCTGATGGATTGCTGTTGTTAATAATAATCATTTCTTGGCTGTATTCTGAAGAGACTGGGAAATGAAATGCTGCTTTAATTTTTTATCACTCTTCTACAAGATTATATTCATGCAGAAATACTTTTACACCTGTTGTATTTATTTAGAATAAATAGCAAAATCAGTTACTGTAGTTTTTTTTCATACTCTTAAATTGACTTTCTTTAGAAAATAACAGAAAAATGACAAAGTGTAGATACTGTATGCAAGAGGAGAATCAAACACTATCATAATGGTAATTGTCAGTGGCATATATGTTAAATGGGAGCTCCACTGACTCTACACATCGAAGTGTGTTTCCAGTTTTTGGGGAGTTTTACCACATATGTGAAAAGAGTAGTATAAAGTCTTTTGTGACTCCAGAGGGAGCTGTGTGACAAGACAATGGTTCCCAGATTACATATTCTAATGATCATCTTTGATGGTGATCCTCTGACTTCTCTCTAGCACTACCAGAGGTTGACTTTTTAGTTCTTTATTGAAATGTCTCGATGACTATTGGATGGATTTCTGTGAAATTTGGTTCAAACATTAATGGTCCCCAGAGGATGAACTATAATAACTATGATCTGTCTTTTGATCTGGCACTATCATCTGGTCAAAATTACATTTGTCCAATGCTTTGGTTTATGGTCAAATACCTGCAAAACTAATGACATCCCTGTCATAACAGCGATAGGACTCTCTCTGATAGACTCAACCACTTCTATGCATGCTTCAAGCAGCTCAACAATGAACAGGCTCTCAACCTAACCATGGCTGAAGTGAGGATCACTGTGTGAAGCCTCACAAAGCAATGGGTCCTGACAATATTCCAGGCTGTTTTCTCAGGGAGTGAGCAAACCAGCTGGCATATGTGCTAACCGACATCTTTAACATCTCCCTGAGCCAGGCCACCATCCCATTTGGAGTCCACCACCATCATCCCCATCCCCAAGAAATCAATGGTGAGGTGTCTGAATGACTATTGCCCAGTAGCACTGACTTCAACCATCATGAATTGCTTTGAGCAATTAGTCTCCAGATATATCAAATCCAGCCTCCCCAGCACACAATCCCCTCCAGTTTGCATACTGCCCTAACCAATCCACAGAGGATGTAATCTCCACCACACTCCACACCACACTGACCCACCTGGACAGAAAGGACACCTACGCAAGGATGTTTTTTCTGGACTTCAGCTCTGCCTTTAATACCATCATCCCACAGAAACTGATTGAAAAACTGAACCTGCTTGGCTTCAATACCCCGCTATGTAATTGGACTCTGGACTTTCTGACCGACAGACCATAGATTGTGAAGGTCAGCAACAACACCTCTGGCCCCATCAGACTGAGTACCGGGTCCCCCCCAGGGCTGCATGCTTAGCCCCCTGCTGTTTACTCTGATGACCCATGACTAATGTGCCAGGTACAGCTCAAATACCTTAATTAAGTATGCCGATGACATGACTGCGGTGGGTCTTATCAATCAGGACGATGAATCCACGTACAGAGCTGAGGTGGAACAGCTGGTGACCTGGTACAGCTTGAATAACTCGACCCTCAATGTTTCCAAAACCAAAGAAACGGTGGTGGACTTCAGGTGATCCGGAGACGTCCGTCGTGGTAAACATTATACCCACTTAGCATCAACATGCTAGCATTATTAGTATAATCTTTGTGAGCATGTTAGCGCGCTGATTAGGGGTGTAAGGGTAAACTGATATGTATTGAAAAACCAATATAAGACTCAGAGATTTGGCTACATCGATAAACAACCACAGATGAACCGCGGGAAGAAACAATACATCTGTCAAAAACCGATGGTTCCAACTAGCATTGCCAGTTGGGAAACGTTAAAGTATCGTATCAGATTCTTAAAATTATCATATTAAAATTATTGTATGCAAGTCATAACCAAAAGGACAAATAGGCATGAATGTGTAATTGTCAGAAAACATGTATTTATAGAGATGAACGACTTTTTGACACCACCTACAAATCTAGCCACAGATGTAGGATTCATATTTTACTATCCTGATTGTGTCAGGAAATGAATTAAATGACTGATTATAACTACTAATACCAAGTGTCACAAAATGATCAAATTATCATACATATGGGACTTTTGGCATTATTGATCGTACAGCTAACAGAGAGCATAATTATTGTACAAATACAATAATTACTGTACATCTGGCAACACTGGTTCCAACTATCTCTCTCTCTCTACACTGTGCCTGTAGCTTCTGTGTATGTTTGTGTGTGTACCAGGTATTCCTCATGTTGTGGGGACTTGCCTTCCTTATGGGAACAAAAAGCAAGTCCCCTTAACATAAATCATTAATTTTGGGGTGAAGACTTGGTTTAAAGTTGAGGTAAATTTAGGGTTATGTTAAGGTAAGGGCTGGGTTAGGCATGTGATGGTTATGGTTAAGGTTAGGATAAGTCTCCAGGAAATGAATGTAAGGGTTAGGGTTAGGGTCAGAAAATACTGAAGTCAGGACCTCTGTATTTTCTCCGATGTGCATATCAATAAAAGTTGTGAAATAACTGTTTAAAATGGCTTAACTTTGGTGCAGCAAAAATTTTAGGCAGCGCCAAGATCGCTCACTTCTTGGCCTCAGCAGTGCTTGTGTGTGTGTGTGTGTGTGTGTGTGTGTGTGTGTGTGTGCACGTGCAGGGCAAGTGGATATTGTTGTCCTTACTACAATATCTTTGCTCCACACAGCAGCTCTTTGATTATGTGTGTTGATAGACAGTCACTGAATACATTGGGTAACCAGACAAACTAATTTTTAACTTTATTTCACTAGTGGACTGTTCAGGGTCATTCATCCCCAGACATCATTTGACCAATAGTTTCTGTACGGTCGCGCTACAGACACTGGTCATCCAGTATGTTTTATGCCGACTAGTTTCACCTGAGTGATTTAGCTAGCTAACTAGCCGTTCATCTGATGGCAGACGGATAAACTTTGAGCTTTGCTTTCAGTTCAGCATTTGACCCTGTGTTTACTTTCTTCACTGACACGGAGAAGAAAATTAAAAAATGAACACAGTCGCAGCATCTAAATGAAAAAACAGCTTGGCTAAAAAGTTCTAGTATCCAGTGTATCACTGCCTATGTTTCCTGTCGGCGTGGCAGAAGACACACTTTTCTGGAGTATTCATCATTTAGTATTTGAAATAATACATTTATTCAAAAAGTAAAAATATCAATTCCTAATTGCAGCTGAATTGAATCATTTTGAATCAGCTTTGTATTGCAGTGTATCATATTGTTACAAATGTATCTGTATTGTTTTTGTATGGGATTGTAGACAATGTATCGTAAATTGTCTGAAAGTTAGAGATACGTACCAGTAATACTGATGTGAGCATTTAACAAAAGTAAAACCTTACAGAGCTGCTAGCATGACTGTTATTCTTGTTTGACAGATTGAATGTTTGTACTATCTGTGTAATAATCTTAACCATAGCTAGTTAGTCACATAGCCACCAGGCCTCACAACCTCTAATCCAGTTTGTTGCACATTTGCCATTAGCCTAGATCCCTCTTACCTTTGAAAACATATGTGTTTGTCACCATCCATATTATATCAGAAATTAATGTTGACCATGTTAATTACGACTGACCTGTAGGATCCCATAATTCCTGCCATTTGGGTGAGCAAGCTTGAGTATTCATTATTTAATGCACACTGTGCTTCCTCATCCCTCGGCACACACACTAAATGACTCACTGGTCTCTGGAGTGGACCTGCACCATCTCTGTTGTAATTTTTGATAAAGGAACTGCTTTTATCCATTCCATCATGCCTTTCCTTCAAATCACATACTGAGAGGCTTCCTACATGCAAATATTTACTGTTTTTTTTTTGTTTCACATGAAAATATGAGACCGTTACTAAAGACAAAAATGATCTTGCATTCACAGCTATTATAAAGACAAACAGATCATTTACACCAGTATGTTCTTGTCTTTTAGATCAGATTCAGAAAATAGATACGGTAATTTCTGCTGTTGGGCTCTGCTAAATATATTACAATTACAGCCCTTATAGAGTGGTGCATTGTACACTGACAGTAAAAGAGCTGTTAAGAGCCACACTCTCTCTCCACAACAGGATAATTACTGACAAGAAAACATATAGGAGTGCCCTGCTATTTTTGACCCTTTTGTCTACAAAAACATTTAAAGGGATGTCACGAAGTGTAGCACATTAGAATGTATCGAAGTGCAATAGCAGTCAGTAAATAGTCATTTCTGAGACAACTTACACCTGCAGATTAATAAAAAAATTGAAACTTCATTTAAAATTGTTTAAATTTAATTTTCATTGATATTCTCTATAGCCAGTGTGACTAACTACACTGTTCTTTTGGTCAACTGATGTTTTTACTGTCTCTGCAAATGTTTTGCTCTTAAGAAAGATGTTTTTTTAATCCATTTACTATTTTGCTGCTGCAATTACCCACTTCTTCCCATTATGGGCTCAGGTAATTTAATCTAATGTAATCCTTTTATCAAAGTGTGAGTCTGAATGAAAATGTTTTACTTAGAGGATCAGTTCACCCATATCACAACCAGATATATTTCCCCCTCACTGGTTGTGGTATCTGCCCATGCAGATAGCCTTATCTGCTGAGGCTGTAACATACACACTTATTCAAAATATACACATTTGCCACCAATCTAGCAAAATGGATGTGAAGAGAATTTAATATCTCAAAACCTGGGCAACTAATTGCTGGAGGTATGTGGGAAATTATGTTGTAATTATGTGAACTGTGGTAGTCCTGGAATTAAAGTGAACTATTATTAGGGGGGAAAGCTCCACTAATGCTAATGTAAGCACCCTACTGCATTTAATATAAATTTAAACTTGGCACACCTGTCAGGTTTCCCACCACTTTCCGTAGCAAAGAGCAGTGTGTTAACCTCTCACCTTGTTGCAGTGATGTATAAAGGCAGGAAACGAAGGAATTAGTGTTTCATTTGAACATCTGAAGTGTTTTTACATGTTCTGAATGGCAACCACGTTTTCTTGCAACCATTCTTTTCACTTCCTTTGTTGGTGCATTGTTATGTTTCTTGGCACATTACCGCCACCAACTGTCAATCAACAAAAAAGTGTCAAACTGACAACAGGTTTGTTTATTGCGTTACTGCGTTACAGGGTGCCTTTAATTTCATATTTTATAAATAATTTTATGTCAGGCTGAACTGATGTATCCTGGAGTACAGTTCTACACCAAAACTAGGTGTCAAAAAAGTGGCTTTAGTGTTAAGTTACTCTTCAGGCATTTAACAGAACCATCGGAAGCAGTGCATTCCATCTTTTAGAGATGACCAATGTATTCAATCACAACACAGATTTTCATTCGGTTGTCTTTTCTTGTTTTGCACAAATATCAATGTCCAGATAAATATGGCTCTCTTGCATTATGAGCCATCAATCATGCCGGTTTTGACCAAGCAGAACACTGTCTGCAGACTGATGGCTCGCATGAGTCATTTCTCTGGTTGATGATCTTCAGACAGAAAAACAAAGCCTGTGGAGTGGAGAGCACATTTATTCCTCCATTAAGACTCACCTCTGCAAGGCTTATGGTATATGAAATTATATTAAATGAGTAATGCATTCAGAGACTCAGCAATGAATACAGGAATTACAAGGTTTCTGACCTCTACAGAGCATCAAGTATTTAATCTAGGACTGGCAATTTAAAATTTGATTCATGCAGTTTTGAACTTTTCAACATGTAAATGATAGTTTCCGGTACACAAGGTTTCTGTTTGTCCATGAATTAGAATATTTTCTGTTCCTCTTTTGTTCAATTTTTATTTTTATTTCTGCATGTACCCTCAACAGAATTTAATTTATTTCAGTTTGAAAATATGCAACCAACCCTGAGAGGTGCCTCTGGATGGATGTTTTTTGTTCCTGATGTGATGACCCTTTTCATTTGGCATAAGCAGGGATCAAGGCTGCGTGGACTGCGTGGAGGGTTTTTTTTTTTTTTCAGTTAGTGTATAGGACTGACATTGGATGTTGGAAGTGGAGCACACATCAGTGTTACTTCAGCCAAGGCTGTGCACCCTCCATCAATACTGAGTTGGGTAAATGGAGATGGTGTTAGAGGCTTGCTCGCCAGAAGAAAAGCTACTAGTTCTTAATGAATTTGAGAAATTTTCCATTCCATTCCATTTTCCATGCTACCATGTCAGCGATCGCCCACTTGTGTGAGGATCAGAGTGGTGGGAGTCACTGCCATGCATGTGATATCAGCCCTCTCTGCCCACTACTTAGTGCTCTGCCATATTCTGATGCCTGTACACACACAACACACAAGCAGATTTTATGCCGTTGATACTGAAGTCAAGTCAAAATTTATTTATATAGCACATTTCATACGACAGGCGTAAACTCAAGTAAAGATCATACATGACAAAAATATATAACACTACATTAACATTACATATATAAAACAAATAAGATAAAACATAAAACAAGAAGATGTTACATACATAAAAACATATAAGATAGCATATAAAACTAGAAGGTGAGAAGGTTTTACAATTAGAGAGTAGGGTAAGAAGGTATTATTATCATTGTAAAAGAAATAACAATAATAATACTGTTTCCTAAAAGAAGGTTTTACCCATTAACCTAACTAAAAGCTTGCGAAAAAAAAGAGATATGTTTTTAGTCTGCTTTTAAAGGAAGACACTGTTGTAACAGACCTGAGTTCATGTGGCAGAGAATTCCAGACCATAATGACTGAAGGCACCATGAGCTGATTTAGTGTTTATTCTCCCTTACTGAAAAATCCAGAATCTAATGAGTGAATATGCAAATATTTTAACTGCTGGATACAAGAAGTCAACTCTCAATGTATGTGCACTGTAGGCTTCAAATTTACACATCACATTGTAAGTTGCATATTGAACCATGATTGGCTCTAAACTACCCAGCTAGCAAGCAGTATTGGGGATATTGTGTGGGGATTTTGTGTGGCGTGCTGCATTCTGGTGAACAATCTGTGGGTAAAGTTCAGCACATAGCCGAGAAGCCACATTCTGGCCTGTCGCACCTGAGACAGAAAACTCCTTTTTTGACATAATGCCATGAGTCCTTACTCACTACACTGAAAATGTTCAGTAGTTGTGACGTCACAAGTCATGCTTGTAGCCTTAAACTGCAATTTGTGAGCAGAGAGAAATTTTCCCCCATCAGTTGATTATAATGTGAAAACAAACTCTGCATATATATCATTCTGCACAGTGAAGCTCAAACATCCAATGAAGGAACAAAAAGCAATGCACAGTTTTGGGTGGAGGGGAACTTTTACCTTAACCATACTACAGATGGCGTGCACGTACGGTGTAAAAAGAAAGACATTATATGATATGTTAAAAAGAAAAAACAAAGTAATGGAGGCAGAATCATGCTGATAGGGTCGGATATGAGCTACAAACTGATCATTGATTACATTTCTGAGATCACTGCTGATGATGGTTTACAGGCGTAATGACAGCTGTTCTGTTGGAGAACCTTGCTGGTGCAACACAATTGGTGAAACTGCACATCTTCTTTCCTGTTTGTTTCACTGACAGGTGGCGGAGTAGGCATCATGTTCATATGAAAACAGCTGGCTCAGGGTGTCCTCACCCATTTATGGCTCATTGTTGGAGTGGAAATGAGGCTTCCACAATGACTGACATTTATAAAACAGAAGCATGTGTACGCACTACTTTATAAATCTGATGAAAAGAACGTGTATGCATATTTCTGGCTTTGTGCATACACACAGTTTTAGTCATGAATATACACAGAGTTTTATGCATCAGGCCCCTGATATTGTCTCAGGAGTTGGTGGAGACTAAAACAGAGCTAAAAGGAGAGAGAATGTTAGACTTTCATCAGGTGGACACCAACACAACTCCAAATGAATGCTAATGTTGCTCTGTGTCTGCTGGATGTGTAAATAGGCAACTGTTTGCTAGCACATTTACCATAACAACTTTACAGTGGTAATACATGTGTTTTCAGCTTGTTAAGCTGCCTCGAGTGGCCAAATAAATCAATTAATGCAGCTTTAACCAACCTGTAGTTGCCATATGCAGATATTTAGAAATCATTTTAAAATACTAGCATTAGAGCTAGAGAACCTCATGGCCTTCGGGTTTAGGCTGTGACCATGAACACAGCATCCCCAGTTCAAGTTTTGATGGAAACTTGACAACACCTGCAAAGCATCTGACAGGACCAAAGCATCACTGAAATTTGTTTTGAGATGTCTGACAGTAATCCACTGAGAATATTCAGATAGAACAACTCATCAAATACTACCACAACTAATGTGCCTCTAATTGTTCTTGAAAGCTTAAACCTTTTCAGAAACAAGTGATAAGCTTTACAGGTGAAGAGAGTGAAAGCTTTTTTCAGAGTGAAGACTAAATCACACCAATTATACACACTTGATATAAGGGCAAGGACTGGCAAACAAAGTGATGAAGCACTGCATGGTCTTTTTTCTTCTACAGTGTGTAACCTGTTGTATTTGTGTTTTCTGTTGAGATAGCAGAGGCATGTGTGTCATATCTCATACATACTTATAGACATGGCTGTACCACCATTCTGGTCCCCAAGGTCAGGACCTCTGTATTTTCTGATATGTATATTAATAAAAGTTGCTTAAAATTACTCAACTCTGGTGCAGTAAAAATTTTCTGCAAAGCCAAGGTCGCTCACTTCTTGGCCTCAGCTGTGTGTGTGTGTGTGTGTGTGTGTGTGTGTGTGTGTGTGTGTGTGCAGGTGTGGGGCAAGTGGATATTGTTGCTGTTGCTACAATATCTTTGCTCAACATGGCAGCTCTTTGATTACGAATGTTGACAGACAGTCATTGAATGGAAGCATACTTTGGGTAACCAGACAAACTGATTTTTAACTTAATTTTACTAGTGGACTGTTCAGTGTCATTCATCCCCAGACATCATTTGACAAATAGTTTCTGTACGGTCGCACTACAGACACTGGCCATCCATTATGTTTCATGTTGACTAGTTTCACCTGAGTGATTTAGTTAGCTAACTAGCCAGTCATCTGATGGCGGACGGATAAACTTTAAGCAAAATGCTTTTCTTTCAGTTCAGCATTTGACCCTGTGTTTACTTTTTTCACTGATACAGGGGAAGAATATTAAAAAATTAAGACAGACAAACGTGAGCTTTGAGACGGGAGGAGGAGATGTGGGAATAGAGGTGAAAGAGAGAAAGAGAAAGAGAGAAGGTGATTCAGATGACAGAGGGAGAGCAGCAGGTACTGCACACTGTACTGCACACAATGCAATCAAGCAAAAGAATGAAATAAAGAACATGTATCTAATTTTACTAAATTATTTTTTCACTCTGGCAGGAGAAACAAGTGAGGAGTCATAGAGAGAGGGACAGGCAGTGAACACAGAGGGTGAGAGAGGAGGAGGAGAGAGAACAAAGAGTTGAGGATGGACAGAGAAATGTACTGACAGGATATAATATTGAATGAAAAGGTTTGTTTGGAGAGGCTTAAGAGAAGGTTTTTGTAATTGTTTTTTTTGTTGTTGTTTTTTTCTCCAAATTCTTGTTGGTTCTTGGCATTTCAGACTTACATAATGCAGCTTTAACCTGATTTTATTTAGGAAATGCAGGCATTTATGAGCTCTTCTTACCCAAATTTTGCTCTCAAAACATCTTAAAATGCACATATTTAGATCAGGAAAATCAACATTTTTTTTCAGGGCACCTGCGAGTCCTTACAGTTTCTGATTTATGACTCCTGTCTGCCTGTTCCTTGCTCTTCTAAGGTTAATTTCTTCCTTATTTTCTCCAATGGGTGGCCCAAATTTTAAAATCTACTAATTTGCTGAATTTGATAACACATGTAACACTTTGAAACCCTGCTAGCAGCCTTCCACATCTGTGCTTGAGTCCAAATAGTCTGAAAAAAGTAAAATATTGGATCAACACATAGACCACATCTCCCTACAAAATAGGCTACATTTAGTCATTATGAGTGATCTTTTTTTCACAATCCAGACAGTTTGACCTCTTAGGCAGGAGGCGGGAGGTGGGAGCACTTCTTTCATCTTGCGTGTTGTTACAGTAGGTTTACTACAACTCTTATTAAGGTTAGGGAAAGAGTGGTTTTGTTGAATACTGTATGCATCCCATGTCACACGTCAAGTAGGAGTAAAGTCAGTTGACTTTTTCAATAATAAACCAACACCACAGTCTGTCTCTAAGATTAATCAAGTGCTATGATTTTGCCCAAACATAACTATCAGGTTGCAGATGCTTTTGTCCATAGTGATGTACAAATGAGGTACAATACAAGTTACAGTAGATCTAGGAGAAGCCTTTGGGATTACTCAGGTCCATATTCCAGCTTACATAAGGCTTGCAGGTGCAGCTGGAGCTGGAGCTGGAGAAGGATCGAGAGAAAGACGAAGCATATTAGGTGAACAGGTATTGTTGGAAGAGGTAGGTCTTCAAGTAATTTTTGAAGAAGAAATAAAATGACAGTGAACATTTGCCTGTACATGTACTTTCAGTATGAACATTTTGTTTTGGCAGTGAGCAGTTTGCAGATACAATCAATAACCTTTCCTTTTCTGTTCATGAAAAATGTAATCTGGACAACATTTTGTTCCTGCAAAATGTTTTTGCTAATGCAAATTCATCGTTTCTGAATGTAATTTATAGGAGACATGGTTAGACTTACCAAACAGTTAGCTGATTAACTGCTGTTACTATAATTTGCTCCTACTGGAAGTATAATAAAAACAGCAACTTTACACATATAGGTCTGAAGTAAAAAAAACAAATGTGACAGCTAGATTTTAGGGTTACCCCACCCCACACATAAAATTTCACTCCCCACCTACTGGAGTTTCAAAGATAATTCAGTCCCTCACGTAAGGATTTCCAGTTGAAAACAGTATTATTATGTCACTGAGTCACAATACCTGCTGACTTTTCTGTTGGATCTGATCGATGAGCTATAATTAAAATCAACACAATTTGCGTCACACACGTCTCCTTAACCTGTTGATAACTGTTGACGCCGCCGCCTCATTGGTTGCTGGTAGACAAAGGTCAAAGATCACTAAATGCCTCTTGAAGCCTGTGCTTTGATCTGAGGATGTGAGACAAAATACTGGCTAATAAGGGGTGATAGGTCTGTCTGTTAAAAGGTTGATGTGATCCAGTACAGTAATTACTTCACAAGATTGAAGTTCTAACATGCCTTGATATAAATCCAAGACAAGACAAAACCTTGCAATGATTAAACAGAAGGTGCAAATACTATCATCAGTGATATATCTTTTGGTCAGTCATCTTTTCCAGTAAAAGGCTAACAATTACCACCTATTATTATTATTCTGCCCTTTCTTTCCAGCATCACTCAACAACACTTGTTGTTCAGCATTACTTCAGATAAGAGGTCTTGGATGTGTTTAGTATCTTCTTGATGCACAGGATATTGACTGTTGTTTAGTCATATTGGATCACACCAAGATGGGGACAGTATAATTACAGGTACACGGCACCAAGTGGGCGAATGTTTAGAAAGTTTTTCTTCTCTGTGTGGAAGTGTGCATTTAGCCTCCCTTCTCCCCTTCTGTACACCGGACTGAAATGAAGTGAGTGAGTGAAAGATGCTGTGAGCACCATACTGGTGTACCCTGATCCCCTGCTTTGATGCTGGAAATACTCCTCATCCATTCTCCAGCAGCTTTCAGCTCGGGGCAGTCTGTTGTGAGGCTGAAATGAGCCAAAGAATAAATAAGAGCCATTCCCAGACATTTCTTGATGCCTGTATTGATGAATTTTAATCATAAGAACAGAAATAGTGAGAACACAGTGGGGATACATTATGTTCACTGAGAATAGTTATGTCCAGATTTGCACAGACTGGCTTGCAAAAGGCACATTATTGCATCCCTGTCTCTTGACTCTCAGTTGCTCATTTGCAGAATGCAGAATTTCTGTCTCCTAATTCATTAAGTTTATGTCACAAACAAGCTTTCTAAAAGAGCATTGTGCAAGCAAATGGCCCCTTAATCACTTGTACTGCATGTGGAAATTGGAAGAGCAGTCCTCCAAGTCCGGCACTTTTATGTCAAGTGCTCTTAAAAACTGTGGCTTTGGACGTCTGCTCTGAGAGTCTGAGATGGAAAAACTTTCTGCTCCACTTTCTGATGTCCTGAGGCAACCTTTTTTTCTAAGGAATCAGGTACATATGTAGCTATTTCATAAATATGTTTGTAGGGGATGCATAAGGCTGCCTGTTTTATGTTTCTCTTCCTCTTATCAGACAAAATGTTAACAGTGAATGCATCTGCCAAATGTTAGCTGTGAATTATGTTATGTCATGTAACTGTTTTCTAATCTGTATGGTTAAGATTAGGAAACAATTGTCATTATGGTTCAAAGAAAACGATGTTGACTCTTCATCAGAGTGCTGTGCTAACAGTGCTGTGTAGAATCTAGATGCAATTTACAGTAATTACTAGGGGTGTGCCTGAATACAAATACGTTATTTGGCAAAGCACAAATAGTGGGTTTCTTACGAATATTTGTTTCATAGAAATATTTTTTAAATTATTTGTTTTCGGGAAGAAAAAGAAAAAAAGTCATGTACCAACATGCAGGTCGGTTACATCTCTATCTTAGTCTCTCTCCTCTGCTCCACTGTTACGTCTATCAGCAGGTCTCAACGAGGGGAGTCACATCCACCTACATGATGCACATTTCCTAATTTAGACATCACTCCTGGAGCTACTGACACTTTAATTTTCTAAAATTAAAAGCATAATAAAAACAAAAACAGGATTTTTAAGCCTCTTTCCACTTTTAATCGAATACAAATACAAATAATTTTGCTGCCTTAACAAATACAGATACAAATACTGGGCCCTCTGCACATCCCTAGTAATTACACTGTAAAAACACCAATATTCTTTGGCATAAATAACAATTATGAGTTGTTAGGCCTTAGAAACCTTAATTATCAGCATTTAAAGTAAAATTGAAACTGTGGCAACAAAGCAAACAAACAGCTTTGATAAAATTGATTGAGTCCTGGTAATTTCAATCTGTGATTCATTACAAAGTGAGAACTAACTTGTATTCTTGGGATTGTTTAGTAGTCAGGGAATGCAGGAAAACCAATTTTCACTCCATGTTTACTTTATCCTTTGCATTGTAAAATCTCATTAAGTTATATTTAATAAACTTTTCTTTTATTATTAACTCTGTGTAATTAGATCAGTTTGTCAGTTTCAAGTTTATTAAAAAAAATGTTTTTAGTTAATTATCACTGAGGATAGTAGTGTGGTTGACTAAATGTGCAATAGATTGTTTATTTAACTCATCAAACTGAGTTATTTAGAAACATTGTTATCTTATTTTCTTATTTTTATTTATATATTTAACAGCATACATTGCATTAAGGTTAAATTCTCTCTGATATGAAAAAAATTACATGATAGAGGCTGGTATGTGTCTTTTTATATATGTGTCCCAGAGGAATTAAAACAAAATTAAAACAATGCAAACCATGATGAAGATAGATATGCACTCTTACTGTGGAGGGTATAGAAATCATAGAAGTCACATGGTGCCACAGCTAGCTGTGTCAGTGTGCTTTACAGCCAAACCTGTCACGTGAGACAAGACTTGACAAAGTAAATAATAAAATCAAAAGATAATTTGGAATTCAAAGTCATTTGTAAGCAGAGAATGACAAACGGGTGCAGCACATGGATTTGTGTCACCTTAACTTAGAGTTAAATAACAGAAGTAAAAAATTCTAAGTTGTGGTGATGTAAAGTAATATCTTACTTTAACTTGGAGTAAGTTAACGGAAGTAAAAATTCTAAGTTGGATAAACTCAAAACCATAAACTTAAGAAATCAAGTTCAATCGTCTAACTCAAAATTTTACTGAAATTAGTTGCCTTGAACTTTGAAAACTTGAGTTTTCTCAACTTTCTCTTTTGTCCACTTGGTTATTGTTGAAGTTTCTCTCCAGGGAGCAAGATTGAAATAAATGTATGCTTCAAACTAAGTGTTTGTCAAATCATCTAACATCATCTGGACCTCCTAGTCCCGACACTTTCTGAAACAGATGATATCTGACAATCATTCATCTAGTGACTGGCACAGTTTGAACAGTTGGATTTTGTTTTTTATTAGTGCTCTTTGGCTGCCGTCCACTCAATAAGCTTTTTGCTGTCATAACACATTCCCTCTGCACACACCATGAGTCTGAGATAGAGTATCCACTGTATCACTGTTGGAGCTGTAGGTGCTAAAGGTACATCTTCCTATCTAATCTCTGCTCATACAGATATAAACCTATCAGTGACATTAAAGATTCAGATTTACTGATCTTCCTGTGAGGTTCTAACAGGTTTTATCTTCATTTCAAAGCGCTGTTGGCTCTTGTGGGACACAGGATCGAATCTGACCTTTGCATGGATCTCCTACTTCTTGTGCTAATCCATTGTGAGAAACCACAGCACCTGTGGGAATTGAGCACTTATCATTTCAATGGAAAGGAGGTCTCCTTTCTGTCACAGGTCTGAGTGTGTTAACTAGCTGAAATATGGAACACAGGGGATCAATAGGAAGCTGCTGCTTTGAATCCTGTATTGGCTTTTATTCAAATTCAGACACAGAAAACACTTCAGTTGAAGACAAACTGTACTCATTCCACCTAAGATTTATAAATGCTAGACTTTGTTTTTATTAGTTTTGCTCTTATCCTCAGTTAGCTAATGTGCGTGCAAAATACAAAAGTACTGTTCATTTTTAGTTATGTTTACTTAAAGTAATCAAAAAAACATGTATTGAATGCAATTTCTTCCTCATAACAACATTTTTTTCAATGCCAGTTTTTAAAAGTATTTTGGAATCTGTGTTGTTTACAACCATGTGTGCTAGCCAAGCGGCAACTACCACGGCTTACTGAAGCCAATGCTGATGGACACTAGATGCTCCAACTGACTCCCATTCAAAATGCCTTAACTTCTCTCAGGAAGTACTAAGTCAATCATTTTTTTCAACAAGTCAACAGGTCTCAATCTCTAAATTCAGGCCCTGTAATAAGTGTGCTGGTGGTCATTTTGAACATTATTGCACCATTAATAAGATTTAAAGACTTATAGTAGCTTTGATGTCTCTTGTGTGGGGATTGATTGACAGCTGTGATTGACAGTTGGTTCACCTGCTGCTCTCTCCTCCCCAGGTCCAGGACTCACACTGGCAGTTGGACTATTGTTACAATATTTCACTAAGTTTTATGTTACTTGATTATGACACCTGCTCTGTTAGTACAATTGAGCTTAAGTAGCTAACATGAGTCCAATTAAGCGTTCACTTTGGTTGGAGGTAGTAGGGTATGTTTCCAGAGCGTTAAAGGAAAGAATGGATCAAATGTCTACAGTATGTGTAATGTGTAAAGGAGGTGTTTGTAGCGACAAACCCACAGGAACTTATCAGCCAACACTGTAGTTCCTCTCAGCTATACTGAACTTTTGATTTTAAATTTTAAAAAATTAAACCACCCTTGATTTACTTGAGCATTAACCAGCTCTTTGCTGACAGCAGACAGCTCCTCAAACAGCAGACAGTCTCAATTCATTCACTTGTCACATTTTCATTCACGCAGGTTCAATTTTTCAATCAAATCTTCCAATCACATCGGTGCTTTATACTGTCTTATAGTAACAAGCTGCTGTTTGACATGCTGCCTGTCAACTTGACTGAAAGCCATGAGGAATACTTCTGCCAGTCAATTTTTGGCAACGATGAGTGGGCGCTGCTTGTGTCTGGAGTCTGTGCCTCCTTACCTCCTCCATTCTCTGAGCTCATCATAAATCAAATAGATTGAACATGAGCTGAAAGAAAAGCCATCACTTCGCTGATGATAATCAGCTCCATAAAAGAATTCACAGAATAATACCACTGTGAGACTCACTGTGTGGATAAAATGTTGGTTATTTCTGGACACCAATTTAGAGTTTATTCTGAGTATGTGAATGACGACTTCATTCTTTCTGTCTTGGCAGGCAGCAGGGAAGTCAAGTGGCAGGTGCTCATGAATGACATACTCCCATGGCATTTGTCAAACTATATAGGGATCAGAAACCTGCCTAGTGTCTATCAGTTAATTAGTCTCCATGGGTTTTCAGTGCTGGCTCAGATATCAAGGTGAGCCTCTTTGATGGGCTCAGCACCTACTGAGACCTGACCTTTGACTCGCTTTCAGTCTACATTAGGTGGTAAAATTAGTCTTCAGAGCACTTGCGTGCTGTTTTTTCTGTCATTGTCCATTGATGAGGGGGATATTGCGATTTTCTACATTGTGGTAATCTGATTGTGGTAATCAAATTTATTAGTATTTGCAATGGCTGTCTAGAGTTTTTTGAAATAATGTCAAATAAGATGAGGCCGCTGGTTGCTTTCAATTACATGTTTGTATGCTCATCATGGCTACCTTGCAAATCCTATGATCTTTGGGAGTGCTGGTTGTACATATCCCGCTACACCTCCGTGAGATGCATTTCAGCATGACTCAGTATCAGAAAGCAAGTCAGCAGCAGACTCAGATCACCACAACAATGGTGGGAAGTTTTGAAGAGAAACTGATAGAGCTTGTTTATATGTCGTCTCCATGCCGCTCCACAGTGCCAAATATACATGCCAGAATAGCTGCCGTGATATAGTGTTGAGTGCCTCTGTTTGTGTTGTGCAAAAGCAGAGGTTTAAAGTCTCTGCCAGGGATGATTAGGCCCTAATCTGCCCCCTAGTGGTTATACTTCTTAATCCTCCAGGTATACACACAGGTATGTGAAGAATAATGCTGACGTGGCAGCCATTGTCTATGTGTATGTGTTGATAAAAAACAAGTATATCAGCAGCCTGAAAGTTATTATATCCCACAATGCAAACAATGTTACGTGATTCAAACAAAATACTGAGTATTTTTGCCATCTGTAAAGCCTTACGAGATAGCATGTAGAATTTGTTCTAAGGGGCCTCTAGCATTGGTGGAAAGTATATCTACTCAAATACTGTGCCTATCTTTTCAGTACTTTTCACTTTAAAGTAGCTGTGGGATGATTATAGTGCAAAGAGTTCAACCTCTGGGGAAATATGAATGTGATCAGAAATTTTCATACCAGTGTGCCTATTAGAATATGAGATACAGTCCGTGCCATGGTGACATTCTAGCCTCAGTGTAGTGCTTGATGAAGACACATAGATTGTTTAAAATGGAGCGGGTTCAACCTCTGGGGACCATAAATGTTCTCAGGGATCATTTAATGCTAGTCTGTCCATTAGATCTTGATATTTCATGAGTACAAGTGGAACATTATAGCCCGAAGACAGCAACAGAGGAAATCTCAGGAATTCACCAAAAGCATTAATTCATTAAAGATTCATCCTCTGGAGATTATGAATATCCACAGCAAAATCTAGTGATAATGTGGCTAGTAGTTGGACCGGCAGACTGGCCAAACAACCAATATCATAATCCTTGAGCCACCTACACTAAAAATATGTAGGAATTCATTGATTAAGGGCCAGTAATGAACAAATTATTAATTGTATTCTGTATTTGATCATAGTTAAGGGAGAATCTAGACTGTTGTGCTGGATGATAAATCAATGCATGAATCAATGGTGGATCACAATAGACCCCATTCACACTTCTTTTGGAAACCACAGCAGGTATGGTCCACAGTGAACCAGTACTGACACAATAGCAAATACTATTACAAAGCAACTTCCTCTTATTTCTTACAAAATAACAAATAACTCACATCTAGAGGCCTCAAAACAGATGAAGACAATGCATCATTAAGGCCCAAGCTGATGACTCATCAGTTCAGTTTCAGTGATGAGGTATAAAGACCTGGAGCCAATACATGCTCAAGAGCCATATTTTATTATTTATAGGTTACATCTTTGCAGTTTTGTGTATATACTTTATATACAAATACCCTCAGAGTGGATTGATTCAGAAAAAATTAAATACAAACCTGTCTTGCCTTTTTACTAGTGTACTTTAGAGAGAGAACAGAAATCCAGTTTGATGTATATATGATACATAATAAATATCCTCTATGACTTTTATAATGATTAAGGCAGATGTGACACATTTGATATTTGACAATGTCCACCCTGTTGTATTTATTTCATGTTCATAATAAAGTAGCCTTCATAATACCATGATGATAAATAGCAACATTTAGAAATATTAAAATAACATGAGCATTACATGTGCTGCAGGCTTAAAGACTTGTGAATAGCTCTATGTCCACTTATTCCAATATGAGAGTTCACATGGTCCACATTGTTGTTGCAAACATAGACTTTACTTTAAAGAGAAACCAGGTGGCATTTTAAAATTATATATATTCAGTTTAATTGGGTTATATTCTGTCAGAAATATAACAGAAAGAGTGGATCCTAGTGGGCCTGCTATTAGCTCTGATCACATACTGAGTCATCATCATCATCAAAGAAGAAAAGTGTTTTTGAGAACTAAGTGACTGTGAACTGTGAAGTGCAGGAAATGGCATGTATTGCTGCTCTTCTTATCCTCGCCACTTGTCAAGCTTTCTATTCTGCGCACATGCAGTTTACAATGACCAAACTTCATTGTACACTTTGGCCTTTTCACGGTAACCTTTGAAACCATAGTTCCTTGACTTCAGACAAAGGTAGATAGAAGCAGGCTTCTCATTTACAGTCTAACTGTTGCTGCCGGTAGGAATTCCTGCCAGTAACTTTGTGAGTTGGCTGAAAAACTCTGTTTCAGGCTGACTGTAATATTTCCAGCTAAGTCATTTTAAATTGAGAGGCTTGCAAGAAGATCTTAATATGCACCTGATGTCTACATGTACGATGCTAAAAGACTGAGGATGAAGCTACATGTCCCCAGTAAAAAGTCAGCATCCTCACTGATTGATGATCCATGTAGAAAACATGGACATATAGACAGCATTGTTTGTGTCTTGCAGGGTGGAGCTATGAGGACAGAGGATCAGAGGATGAGTTTTGGAGATGTAACACAATCTAACACAAGTTTGGCTGCAGTGTAAACTTTTCCAATTCCAACAGAGCAGGACTTCTGTTAGCTTCCACACAGTGGCTCTTCCAGTACTGAACAGGGCTTTTTCTAATCTGTAACCCCACAAAATAATACTTCTTGGAGTAACTGTCTCCAGCAGTAACGTAGCAGCAGGTAGCTAGGAATGCTAACGTTGGCAGCTTATGTATAAGAGCCAACAAACAAGCTGTTTAATCAGTTGCTTACAGTTTTGCTCTTGTGTTACTGGTTTTGGAGAGGTGATAAAACTGACACGATGCTGAGTATTGCTCTAACTACAGCCTTATGCACATCACTTCAGCATGTAGAGAAATTTAAAGCTTGACAGAGCTATTGTCCCTGGTTACAGTTGCTAAGCAATGATTTGACAAATGCTGACTGGGGGAGGGGTTAAGTGAACAGTTAATTGGTGGAGCATCATGCTGTTGCCAGTGTTGGTGTTTCCTCTCAGTTTGGGGTTGTTTGCTGAGAAACTCTTATGATGACATTTCACTAAATACCATTTTTGTCACCTCACATCAATACACATCAAATTAAAAAGTCTGTAATTGACACATCTTTCAATGAATTCCTGAATCCATAGAGATGCAGCTTTTCTTGGAACAGGTAGGTGATGTTGCATAAGAGAAGTGTGTTAACTACACACACAGCACAACACTGTATATGAGGTTGCTGTGTACAATGACACAAAAAATGAAATCTGATGTAGTTTTCAATCTCTGAGGTTCAGTGTAAGTACTGAATAAGCACCTTTAGTTCTACCAAGAAGTGATAAAACCATGGAATCCATCATGCATCCCATGTTATTCTTTGACATTTGACATTTTTCCTTCCATGTTCTGATGTTGATGACTTTAGGCCCAGCCTATCCATGGGCCTAAACCTCAGAGTGACCCACCAAGCTTTCATTAAATGGGCAAATTTAATATTCAACCGGGGTTGTGAGTCACACATACTCAAGTGGGTCCGCCATCTTGGACAGCTAGGTAAGGCAACACCACTTGGACAAACCACATACACCCGTCTGACTCAATAGTGCCACGTCAATGTACGTCCACTAAAAGTGCTTGTTTTTGCCACTGACAGGCTCAGATTTTTATTATAAGTGTCTGACAACACTATGGAAAGGACCATATAGAGAAATAAAATGTTTTTCTTTACGTTTCACTTGATCTGGTCTGTTAGTTGTTGTGTCTAACCAAGTCTCACTCTGAAATCTCACGAGAGTTGTTGGGGAAAGACAACAGTGGAAACACAAGTGAGAGTTGGAGAGAGTAGTGCCGGGAGGAGTTTGTTGTGTTAGAATACAGAAAGCGTAGCTTAGTGTTATCCAAAAGATTTTCAAAGTCACGGTTGAATATTAGCTGGTTTCGACAATGTGACACTGTCTTTCTGCAACAACTCAACGCTTGCGTGATCTCAGAGTGTGATTTCTCCTCGAGTGAAACTTGGTTATGTCTTTTTTCATGTGAAGCACTTGGTGCATGTGATTTCTTTGTTTGTTGTTCTTTGTTGTTGCACTTTGAGCTGTATTTTCTTCATGAAAGGTGCTATACAAATAAAGTTTATCATCATCATCATCATTATTATTATTATTATTATTATTATTATTATTATTATTATTATTATTATTATTATTATTATTAGTCCGCTCATACAAGTACATCATATCCCACCATTTCTTCTTGTGCATCAGACATACATTCATACTCGTTGAATCCCTCAGACCCAAACCTCATACATTTCTCAAAGAACTTTAGCACAAAGTCAAGAGGTCATGATATGTGGCACAACAAGCTAGTGAAGCTCTGTAAACAGAACCGTGTTCCTGCATATTCGCAGTGGCCTCTGAAAATGAAAGTGTGATCGCTGTTATTAGTCTTTGAAACCATTTCTAAACAAACCACCATGGCCGTACTCTTCAGGGCCAAGAAACACATCACCCAGTGCAGCAGTGTGAATCACTGACGTGTTATTATGATGAGTTATTATGCAGAGTGAAAACTCAAGCTGTGAGCAAAGCTTATCTATTTTTTCTATTTGCAAAACTGAATTAAAGGGGTTTAAAAATATATTTCACTAATAATATTATTATTTACTAATAAATTCATTATGTATATCCATTCATTCATCTGTGTGTTATAATTATAATAATAAATAAATCTTAGCTGAGGCATCATGTGTTTTTCTCCCCTTTTCAAGACTGTACTTCAGGCTGACCTCAGTTTAAAACATATAACCTGGGGAGCCTATGAATTGTGATATATATAGGTACTTTGCATCCCAATATTTTCCCCTATTCTATCTGCATTCTGTGTGTAACTAACATTTTCTTGCCATGTGTGTGGATCTTCCATTCCCACCAGGGTATTTGTTCAAATGACCCATGTTTTTTTATTGCGCTGGTATGCTCACTGCAGATCCTCAAGGACATAAGCTGTAAATAACTCTGACATTTCTCATTAGAAGGTGAATACATTTGGCTGCAGATGGCAGTAAATTGTTGTAGCAAACCTGGAAGTTTCTGTTATAAACAAAGATGACAAATCAGAGATTGATTTTGTACTTTTGCTCGCGCAAATAAATAGGAAGTGACAGGAAGAGATGTAGAGAACTCTTAACTCCTGGCACATAGCCTTGTTTCAGCACTGTATTTATGAAAAGGTCAAATGGATGAAAAATACCTCTAAAATATTTTATTGCAATAACAATTGGTGGTCTACAGACCCCTCAATGTCCTGAAAGATTATATTTTTTTATTATCTTGTGTGCACAACATATCCTGTTTGCATGAGATACAAAATTTGTGTGAGATAATATGTTTTGTGCACAAGATAAAAAAAGATGTAAAAGTGCCAAGTTAAGTGAAAAATATATCTTTTGGGACTCTGTATAGTGTACTGACTTGCTTTGCAGTGATATCTAGCTCCAGTAAAAGAAAAAAAGAATTAAGACAATGCAAAAACGTCCACTGGAGACTTTTTGATTTGAGATTTTTCTTTAAAATGCTCTTAAGCTTTCTGTAGGGATAAAAGAAGAGCTGTGCAGAAACAATGGAGCTGCTCTCCTCAGATGCATCAACTTGTTGAAGAACTGCTTCAAACATCCTTAAAGCTGCACTAATTAATATTTTTTACATCAACAAATGTTTAATGTGAAAGTTGTCACTTGTATTGACTCTTTTAGCCCTGTAACTCTGCCATTTCAGCTGTTTTCAGCTAAAAAAAAAAAAAAAAGGTCCGATAAACCCACTGTGGGGTTGATGGATGATGAATATTGAACTTTTATTCATCAGCTGGCCAGAGAGAGAAGACTCCACATGAATGCAGTAGTTTATGCAGCCTGGTCGCCAGAATAAAATGTTGGCATTGTATGTTTCTGCAAACCACAGAAATGTTGAATATCTACGTTTCAACACATGTAATACTTGGCATATCAACATTTCAACAAACTGTATCATATCAACATTTCCAAAATACGTATCATATCAACATTTCTAAAGTGACGTAGTTCACATGAGATCTATATGGGCTGACTTTCTTATTAGCAGGAGGAGGGGTCGGTGGATGGTCAGGAAGTTTCTTGGCAGAAAGTTGAAAGTTGGAAATCAGTAGAGAGCACGGTTCGAGACCACCTCGAAACAAATGCCCGTTTCCCATCACAACTGACAAATGTGGATGTTTTTAGTGAGACGTCAGGACATTTGCAGCTGTTTTTATTTTATTTTTTATTTTTATTTTAACCCAAACCATGATCTTTCCCTAACCCTTACCAAGTGGTCTTTGTGCCTAAACCTAACCAGTCCTTAACCACAGCCTTGTCACATTGTAAAACATTCAACGGATAATGGCCAACATTGAAACGTAGACATTCAACGTATCCGTGGTTTGCAGAAACGTTCAATTGCAATGTTTTGTTCTGGCGATTGAGTTGGTTTATGGTGGCTAATGTTGGCAAACTTAAGATAGATACTGTTGTATAAATGATATCGCAGAGTCTGTAATCTCATGACTCCTCTATGTGCTATGATTACACTACATTTGACCATTATTCTGTAATTGCCACTTGTGGCACCTCTAGCCACTGTTTGGCAAACATTACATAGCCTCATTGTAAGTGAGGAAAACTATGATTCACATTCTTCTCCACAGCCAATAGCTCCAGCTCTTCCTGGGGATCCTGAGGTATGCCCCCCCCACCTCATCTGGCCTCACCTCACTCAACATGAAGGAGCAAGCTCTTTTACGCATGTCTGAACCCTCCTCACCCTCAGGGTGAGCCCAGACAACCTGAGAGTGATTAAGGCCAGGACTATTTTATTACTCTGTGACTGTACAGAGCACAGGTCACACTATGAATTCATGGAATGGTTTTAACATTGAGTGTGGATTTAATGTGTCCATCTGATCTTATTGTCATCTCTAGAATATCTTTAGAATAAGGTCATCAGGTGCAAATTCTATCTGCTGATGAAGATCATGAGAGGCATCTGAGAGCCCTGGAAAAGTGGACATTAAGTTAAATTTTTTTTCAACTACTATTTTCAAGGTCAAAAATGAAATTCACACCTAAATAAGTGAATTTATGAGGACTACTATGTGAGAACTGATACACTCACTCAAGTAAAATTACTCATAAACATGATGCTGTACTCGAATAAAGACTACAATATCTTCTCATCAGTCCTTCAAAATCAAAAGATACTGTCCTCAGAAGTCCTTTGTATAATGTTTGCTGTGTGACAACATGATGTCTTGATAGATCCTTCCATACTCATTCTAAGCTCTCACTGATGAAGTGAGTGAGTAACAGATGTGTGATAATACAAAAGCAGAGCCATCATTCTAACTTGAAAGAGAAAAAAAGCCAAAAAAAACATGTTATGTCACATCATTGTGTGTCTCTAAAGCCTGAAAACAGTGTGATGTGGTGTGTGTGTGTGTGTGAGTGTGTGAACTGGTATTAAGTGTGTCGCTGCTAGGCACTCTGCTGCGGCACGTCACTGTGGTAAGCTAGCGGAAACATGCCCAGATGAAATGTCATGCCTTTTCATGAAGGTGTCACTCAGAGGACTGACTCTATTCTCCCAGCTGCCTCCTCACATTAGGCTCCTGATTACCGTTACACTGATTGGCCATTCCTGACGTATACCAGCTAGTCTCCGTGGATTTGAGTAACACAAATACAAAATCAGAGCTTCTCTTTGTCTTTCACGCCAGGGATAAGAGACCATCCCAAAATCAATCGCAATGAGACTTCCATTCTTAGTAATCACAATTAGTACAGACTGATTTTACCATCTGGTAAAAAAAAACATTGACTCAAGCCTCTAGTGTGACTGCAGTTAAATGTTATTGGCAGTGCATATGCTTGCTGACTCAGGTGCTGGTGAAGCTGTTGGTAATGGAGAAAAAGTTGAGGCTACTTAAAAAATAATGAGCTGTGTGGTTTACAACCTCCATGAGATCCAAACGTAGAGATATTGCAACCATCAGCGTCATCTGGATAAAACAAATCACATTAATACCTGAGCTTGCAGCCCCTATAATCTAAGGGAAAGTACTCCAGTGCCATCTCAAGAATAAGAAAATGTCTGCGACTGTCAAATTGTCTCATTAAAGTGTAATATATATGTATGTATTATATCACAGTGGCTTTTTTAATGAATTCCATTTTCTCTTGCATAAGAAATGATAAAGTGAGTGAAATGTATTATTATATTTCTGTGAAGGAGATGCATTCTATTATTCAGCAAGACTTGATAAAAATATAATTTACACCATCATTAACCTGTCGCCTTAACAGCTGACTGTTACTGCTGAGCATAGATCAACAGTTGCACAGAGATAGAAGTATTGCAACATCTAGAGAAAAAAATAACATTTTTCGGAGCATTACATTTACTTAGTTTATCATTTCATGCGCTATTTATCTCTATAATAGTCCCATATGAAAGCATCTGGTTGGCATTAAAGTGAGCTTAATAGATTTTAAGGTCTCGTATTTGCTTGTAACACCACTATATTCTAAAATATAACACAGCATACAATGATTTTTTAGGCAATAGTGTGTTTCCAACTTTGTGTTTGTACCTTTCCTGTTTCAACATGATAATGCCCCTGTTGACAAAGCCAGCACCATAAAGAAATGGTTTCCCAGTTTGGTGTGGAAGAACTTGACAGGCCTGCACAGAGCTCTGACCTAGACTATTATATTTTTACTGTGTTTTTATGGTACATGATAGTACCAGTATCATTGATTTGTACAGTGGTATGTCTGGCATTAATGCATTAATCACAGTATATTTTACCAAGTCCGTCTGTCTAATCCAAATAATGTGGACGAGATTGCTTGGTGGGTCACAGTGGATAATGCATTAGTCGAATTTGAACATTGACAGAGTCTTCATAACAATAGGGTGTGTGTTATATTACATATGGCAGAAATGGGAGCTTCAATTATGTTATTTTACCTGTGTACTGGCCTTTGACTACAGGTCTGAAAGTCTAAAGCCCTGCTAGTGGCCCCGAGAGAAAGCAATGTTCATAACACACCGTAATACTTAAATATGTAAAACAGAACTTACAACATAAAGATGATTTTAGTATGTCTGTAGGTGTGTTCAAATTGAAATTTTACCTTGGTTTACATGCATGAATGTGACCACTGAACTGTTTTTCAGTCAGTGTTTATTTGCCACAAACAGATGAACAGACAGCTAGTTGTAGCTAGACAGCAATGTACACATATATTTGTAGAATGTTTCCTAAAGTGCGTTTCCGTCCACCTGTTTTATTGTTTTTAATTTGCACCCATAATAACCTGAGTGGACACACTAGAAACTCAAAAAAATCGAAAAAAAAAAACCAAAGTCGGTATGCTTGGCTGTGGTGGAAAAGTCGGCGTATTGCTAAAAATAAAATGCCATGGCAACAGACTTAGTGAATAAGCCGTGAAGTACATGAAGCATGTGACTTCAAGCTTCCACTGAAGAGATGAAAACATCTGATCTGTGTGGAGCGATGAGGAGACTGTAACATTCCTGGAATGAAACAAATCATGTTTCCACATGGTTTTCCATTGTTTGAGCTTTGACAGCAGCTCTTTCAATCACGTCATCTCATTGTGTCCTCTTCTTACAAATACCTTGGAGTCCACCTCGACAACAGACTGGACTAGAAATGCAACACAGAGGCTGTCTACAGGAAGGGACTGATAAGACCCAACTTCTTTAAGAAGATTAGGTCCTTTTATGTGTGCAGTAAGATGTTGCAAATCTTCTACCAGCCTGTTGTGGCAAGTGCAATATTCTTTGCTGCTATCTGCTGGGGCAGCAGCATCAGAGCCAATGACACTAACAAGCTGAACAAACTGATCAGGAAGGTTGGTTCTGTGTTGGAGACTCCTCTGGATACACTGGAGCTGGTTGTGCTGCACAAACTGTTAAACATCATGGAGAACATCTCACATCCCCTCCATGAGCTGCTGGTCAAACAGCAGAGCACTTTCAGTAAAACACTTCTTCAGCTCCGCTGTGACAAAGATCATTACAGGAAGTCATTCCAGCCAGCTGCCATCAGACTGTACAATGATTCTCCTCTGTGTTGGGAGAGGAGACTCCTCCTCTGACAGTGAGGACAGACTGCAAAAGACTGCTCTATCTATCTATCTATCTATCTATCTATCTATCTATCTATCTATCTATCTATCTATCTATCTATCTTCTGCAATGGTTTAATGGCACCGACTGGAGAATTAGCGTCAGTAATGGATGGAAGAGGCATTTGCATTTTCTTTGGCTGATTTTTTGCTGCATTCTGATGGAAACTTGGTTTGTGTGTGTTTGTGTGACAACTCATACTCTCTCAAAACCTACCATGAACTCCAGTTTGTTCTGTTAATATCCTTTTCCTCTTATCTGTTCATGCGTAGGAGTCATAAAGCCATTTTGCAATGCTTGGAACAAATTGGTATGTATTTTCTGCCACATGCAATCAGTCTACCTCTAAAATCTGTTGGATTTTGAGTCTGAAACCACAACTGGAGTCTATAAAATAGTGGTGCTAAATCTATCTGCCCTTGGGGACAGATTTCTGAAAGGTCAGTGGGTCACCAAAAACACTATGACTCATCCTCTGGGGATTATGATTATCCACAGCACATTTAATGGAAATAATGAGACTTTGAGATACCTTGTCATGGTCCAAAGTGCTGGTCATATGAAAATATTGACCTGATTGTGGTACTAAAAGGCCAGTGGTCAACAAAGTCAATGGGAATCAATTCTGGGGTACATGAATAACCAAAACAAACGTCATGCCAATCTGACCAGTGTACTTGTTCTAGTGCTGGCCAGACAAACCAACTGACTGGCCTCTGTTCACCCACTGCTAAAATAAGTCAGTAGTAAGGACAGCATATTTCCATCAGGAAGTGATATACATAGTTTAGTCCATAGATACAAGCATCACACTCTTCTATTCTTTAGCGTCAGAGTCTCTGTATGACAGTAGGATGTATGACTGCTTGGAGGGACGTGCAGGATACATTTTCAGATATGTCAGAATAATAAAAATTTTAGTTTGAAAATATGCCTCTTTTCATTGAACAGATGCCATCTGTGATAAAAATGGTCCTGGTCCTTGAGGCACCAAAAATCTAAGCTGAGAAGGGAGCTTTGAGAGTTTTTGGTGCTTCTCTTGCCAGATGCTATCAGAGGCTCACTGATAAACAGCATGATTCACTTTTAATGAAGATTAAAGACCAAGTGCAAAGTGCTTTCTATTGCAAAACAAAGAGATACTGCCTCACACAGCATGCATTATTAATCCACAGGCAATGATAGGGCAAAAGTACCTCAAATGTGTTATGTTGATTCATTAGCGATTGAGAAAACAGCGGTGACATGTAGAGATGACAAAGAAAGCAAGTTATATAAGATCTTAGACATAAACTGGATGCTCAGACAGGGGAGTGGTTTCTTGTTGTTTTCCATGTAACTAACATGAGGCACAGATATCCAGCATGATAAAATCCTAAAAATACCTCTGAAGAAGGCTGCAGTTATCATCCACTGTGTCCCATAGAAAAAAAAACCTGCTGAGTAATTGACTTTGAATAATTGATGCTCTCCCCAGCTCCCTATTCATTTTCATGAAGAGAATGTTCAGGAGGAAAGCGATTAGAAGGAGAGGATGGTTTTATCACTGTTCAGTCTAAGGAAGCAGTGTGACGGTGATTATGATGATTTAACAGCAAATTTATAACAATTCCTCACATATGGTGGAACAGCAGCTCAGAAAAAGGTGAAACAGAATATAGCTTATCATTTTATTTTAAAACCATGATGATAGAGAGCGATAATTGTTCTCTAGACGAAAGAGGAAAGAAAGTAGATCGTAACAAGAAGTAGTGGACATCATCAAAATAGCCTCATCATCCCTGACAATGAGTCAATAATATGTTACAGAAAACACATCACTGAGGAGCTTAGCTGAAAATCAGCTGGGAACCATGTGTGCTAGGGCACAGAACTGAAAAGATAAGCCCAGATAAAAAAGAATGAGCTACAATTTGGTTACATCAGTAAAGCACTTTAGTCAGGGGGTAGAGTTATGTGTCAGTTGTTAGGATTAGCTGTGTCAGTGGTTTGGTGCTTCACAATGTGTCTGTGTTATAGATGATGAATCACTGATAATCTATCTGGGGAAGCAAGCAGAAGTAAGTCGTCATTACTAAGTGATGAAAGATGTGTCCAGAGCCTTTACTCAAGTAAAGTAGCAGAACTATTATACTCCTGCCTGCAAAATCTTACTTTAAGACCCCTACAGACATGTTTTAAGACATTTAAAAATCCTCTGCTTGGAATAAATTGTGTCTGACATGTTTTGTTTTTTTCACAAAAAATGTTCTGTTACCTTGTTAAAAATCTTTAAAATGACAACTACTCCAGAATATATGATAAACCCTCCACATTAAACAACTAAATAGGTTGTTTCACTATGCAAACGACCCATGGGAGCTCTATCAGAGTAATCTGCAGGACAGCATCATCTATCTGTGCTTTCCAAAACTGTTACACATCACTGGTTTTATGGTGTGACAATGCTGTGGTTGAGGTCTGGTTAGGTTTAGGCTAAAAAACCCCACTTGGTTAGGGGAAGATCATGGTTTGAGTTAAAATGATCATTCTATACATGGTGTGGGTTAAAGTTACTACTTCCTTAAAGTTAGGCAACCTTTGTCGTCATGGCAACAGTAAAAACCACATCAATCGTAGTAAAATGTTTTTAAATATTTTGGCCACTTAGGGTAACACAACAAGCTATAATACAATGACATTGCTATAAAATTGATATGGCGAATGTGTTAGCAAGCATTTACCTTAACCATAGACTGTATAAAAATATGGACAGAGTTACCGTGACGTCACCTGTTGGTTTCTGAAGAGCAGTTTTGAAGCTCAGGGCGAGCTGCTCTGGCCGTCACCATCTTGGCAGTACGTGATGTTGTCTAACTGCCAGGCAATCAAAAATGGGCAAAGAGGTGGGGTGAATGGCTGAAACAAGCCACCTAGCGGCTGGCGGACCTGTCACTCAAAGCAGCCATGTCCTTCATTATCCATAACTTTATGGCTTAATAAATTTAAACGGGTGAGTTATAAAAAAATTCATCCCCCGTACAGTTGTCATGAAAGGGGAAATTAGCTATAGAGACCAAAACCGCTTTTTGTACCAGGCTGTAAACATGTTTATTTCTGCTGTAAAGTTGGGCATTTTAACATAGGGATCTATGGGGATTGACTCGCTTTTGGAGCCTCAAGTGGCCATTTAAGGAACTGCAGTTTTTGGCACTTCCACATTGGCTTCATTTTACAGCCCCGGAGGTTGCCGCTTGACCTTTACACATCCAGCACACACAGAGCAACGTTAGCAATCTTTTTGAGTCGTGTTTGTGTCCACTTGATGAATGTGAGACCAGTAATCACATTCATTTGAGTTCTGTTCAACTGCTGAGAAAAATATCTGTCGTCACTATGTTCACCAGCTAGTCACTAACTTTATCTGTCTGCTGTTTGGTGCTGAGGTTTATCATGTCATACCCATCCAACATGAAAGGACACATGCCCCATCAAATATTTGAGATTGGATAGCTTTAAAAATTGTTGAATTCTATTAATTTTTAAAAATCAGCCTCAATAATATAATTTAGAAATAAAAGTCACTTTCTTATTATTCATATCTTATGGTGTTTCATTTAATTTCATTGCAATTTTAATTGTGCTTTTATTTATTTTTATTTTTATATTTATTTTATTTATTATTATTTCATCATTTAGTATTTTTATATGCCCTTCCATATATTTTGCACTTTTATCTGTTTTATATTCAGGGTTTGTTCTTTTACTGGTATTCTATCTGCTTTAATGAGCTTATTTCTTTTATTTGCATCTCATTTGTTTATATATGTGGTTATTTATTTTATTTACATTTTATCTGCTTTATATGAGCTTATTTCTTTTATTTTGGACTTGTACTTTCATCTGTTTTATGTGTTTGATCAGTGCTGCTTGACATATGTGTGCTAATGTTTCTTTTTTCTTGTATGTCATACAGGGGGTGGCTTCTGTAAAACATTTTAAATCTGGAAAACTTATGCTTGAAAAGTGCTATATAAATACAATTATTATTATTTATTATTATTATTTAACTGCACCTGGTAGACACAGACCCCTCTGTCTGTTTAGGCTCCTGGTTCCTTCTAGCTGAAGAGCACTACCTAGTAGCTGACAGGCTGTAGAAGTCTTGTAGAATCATTGTTAACCACAGTGTGAGATATGACTAACCAATCTGAGCCCACACCATAAAACAGTTTGACTTTAATGGAATGAATTTGTAAATTTCTTAGAGCTTTAGAAGTTCCCAATCTGAAGTAACTTTTATATTGTATACAAATTAATGGACTGTTTAGATCTCTAGCTTCAAACGTGAGAAGACCATGCCATGGCAAGAATTATGAAGTGTTTGCAATATCATGAGGTTAGCCTAATACTGATATTAAGATAGCATAAGATTCATTATGTCTTATCAATATGTTACTGGTAGGAACTGAGCCAGATGTGGTACTGTAGATCATCACGCCAATGCACTGCAGCTCAATGAACAGAATCTAGACAGCAAAACAATCGAACCAGGGTTGAGTTTCTCTACAATCTCTTTCTCAATATATAGAATTATTCCACTTCAGTTTCAGAAGTCAGATTGTTTAAAACCTGTTTTGTCTTGCCGAGCATGTCGCTGCCCTACAGAGTTCTGTTCTATAGCCAGGGGTGCATCAAAATACAGGATGTACAGCAGATGTACAAAAAGAGGTGCTCTTGCTTACCAACATTTTTAGGACACAGTTACTTAGTGAAACATTAGGATTTTCTTCATGCATCACTGGTAAGATAGCCATTATGACGAATGTGTTAATGTTAATAATCAGTTGTTAATCGTGTAACTTTTAGCCTTCATTCTTGATTGAAGTGAATGTGTTTTTTTTTTCCAAGTTAGCAAGGTTAAACCTTTAGCTCCAGCAAAAAATTGCGTTACGACTAGCTTACATTTTTTCTCTGTTTTTAGGATTTTCTTCCATTCATGAAAATGTCCGTGTATCAAGCCACATTAAGTAATTACTTTGGTATTCCACCACCTTAAGAGAAATGCCAGACTGAATCTGAACATCAAAAAATGTATTCATGGAGAAGTGGCTGCAGGATGTAGCCTGGCTCCAAACAGATGACGACCGCAGAGGGTTAGGGTTAGAAATCTCACAGATAAAAGCAACGCCTTTTATATGGGGACAAAAAAAAATTCAGTCATCCAGCTTTTGAAAAGCACTAGAAGAGTAAAGAACATATGAACGTAGTGCAAACTATTGATAACAGGCGCAGCCACGATCAGAAGTCCAGTCGCCCTCTCCACAGGTGGCAGGACAAACTGATGAAGAACAGTGTCAAGCACTGTGTAATATTTTTCTGTTGGACTTTCATGAAGAGAAGCATGTATGTCCTATGTGTTCATATTAGGAGGATATTGGATTTTTCAAGAGGCTTGGATTTCATGTCGGGAGGGGATATCATTCATGAGAAGAGGGGACTCACGTCATGCAGAGCATCACACAGGTAATCAGTTGAGAATTGAGTGAAAAATTGAAGGCAGAAGAATTTTGGGGTGCACTCTTTGATGGATCAGAAGACGTAATAAAAGTGAGGCAGGAAATTGTGTACATTGTAGCAACAAAGAGTTTACCTCAGATTTTACTTGGATTAATTAATAGTGAACAGCCTTGTGCAACTCTTCCATGGTTGTGGTTTAGGGGATGAGTGGAAGACAAAGTTGGTCTCAGTGTGCACAGACGGAGCTGCAGTCAACATTGGAGTTTACAGTGGGGTCGTTCCCAAATAGTGTCAAATGGTGGTGATCAGAGATTCCCTTGTGCATATTCTGTTTACCGCCCACACCCTCAAGAACTGTGCCAAGTCAGCTGATCACATGGTTCCATACTGTGAGACAATGAATTGCTCTATTTTACAAGTTGCTAAACTTCTTTTACAGAAAGGGGGGTGCAAAAAGAACAGAACAACTAAAGAAGATATGTGATGAAAATGGCATTGCCTTTGTGAAACTAGGAAAGTTTCACAATATTAGATGATCTGCATGGAGGCAAGAGACTGAATATATGGAGGCTATTACCTGTCATTCAAATTCAAGTGGCTACAAGTGATGACAGTGACCTAAAACATATCTGCACAGAGTGTCTCTGGTGTTTCCTAGACAACATGCTCACATGACACTGGAAATAATTTACGGTTCACCTCCCTCAGGTTCCAGCAAAAGAATTTAACTATTGGTGAATGCAAAGATGAGTTCATGGTCGCTATTGGACAGCAGACAGTTGTGCTTGACAGTGAAGGCAAGTACAGGAAAGAGACTGTTTCAAATGCTGATGCTGACAGGGGCAAGGTTGATGTATTGAGAGGTCGAACTCATGAATCTGAAAGCTGATATGAATTCCTCAAGTCATGTGATCAATTTTTAATTTTTTATCCTTCAACTTGTCCTCAAGAAATGCAAGACCTGCACAGTCTTGGCATCACAACACTTAGTAAGATCCTTCAGAAATATGAGGCCAGCTTGTCTGTTGACAGAGACTCCACTGTAAGAGAATGGATGCTTTTAAAGCAAGCAGGAAAACCTTTGGCAGCCTCCTCTGTGTTGGACTTGGTCAACATAGTGAAGACAAGCAATCCAGATAGTTACTCCAACATTCAGAGATTCCTGCTGTTGTCTCTTAAACTACCCTTGAGCAGTGCTGCATGTCAGAGGATATTTTCACATCTCAGTATAATAAAAAGCAAGTGCAGATTCTGCCTATCAGATGCACATCCACATGTCTAAGATGACCACAGAGATGTTTGACCAAAAGCTAGCTGTTGACTTTTGGAGGCAAGCAGCTAATTGCAGGCTCAACCAGGGAGAAAGAAGCAGGTCTACATCATCACCCACCATGTTTGAATGAGAGAAAGACAGTGAGGAGAGTAGTCAGGAGGATAATGATGACAACAGCTTGTAGGACAACTGTGCTGCGTAAAGAGTGAGTACAAAGCAACATCACCGGGTGCTCCTTTGAGAACCAGACCAAAAATGTTATGTGCACCCTTGTCTATATCAATATCTGCATCTTCACATCTCAGCAAATTTAAGAGGAGTACTGCAACAGATGGTTTGGCCCCCACAGAGCTCTGATCTCAACATCATGGAGTCAGTCTGGGATTACATGAAGAGACAGAAGCAGCTAAGACGCCGAAATCCACAGAAGAACTGTGACAACTTCTACAAGATGCAGGAACAACCGACCTGCCAAGTACCTAAAAAACTGTGTGCAGGTGTATCAAGGAGAACTGCTGTTGTTTTAAAGGCAAAGCATGCTCAGACCAAATGCTGATTTGCTGAAACACATGTTAACTAAAGGAGTAAACCTGGACTTTGGAGCTCCTGGTGGTCCGGGGCCCCTGGGCCGTTGCCCACTTTGCCTGGTTGGTAATCCAGCCTAGGCTGTGTGTGTGAAAGAGATGGAGAATTTTCATCAGCTGACACGCATTTACTTAAAGGTTATGATGAAGCTTGTGGTTTTACCTGCTCACTTCAGCATGT
The DNA here is from genome assembly GCF_963924715.1 of Thunnus thynnus. Taxonomy (NCBI): domain Eukaryota; kingdom Metazoa; phylum Chordata; class Actinopteri; order Scombriformes; family Scombridae; genus Thunnus; species Thunnus thynnus. Next base: position 28,365,645 of record NC_089531.1, read on the forward strand.
TTTCTGGATTTCTACTGCAGTTCATCTACCTGCGTGACACGCTTGTGTTTTTTGGGTTTCTTCCAGTACTCTTGCATGATTTCCTGAAACCAATAACAGTTTAAAAAGTTAAGTAAATGTAATTAGCAGTGTATCAGGAAATGACCCAGCTAATACCACAAAGGGTCATCTCCATGACGCACAGGGAACTCCAAAACAAACTCCAGAAAAATAAAGACTGAACATATTGTGTGTATGGTGGATGCTCTATAATTTACTGGTGTTTATCTAGGCTCCAGTTAATAATGTTGTCCATCCAGACAGCTATAAAATGTGCTTATTCCAGTCATGTGTGGGCTGGCTCTCTACTACAGTAAATAACACAATCAGAATTTACCTTTGATGAGCAATACAAACAGCTTTGAGAAGAAAATCCATATTTCAGGAGGCTGAGAGTACTGTACCACAAACACCACAACAACCACTGTGAAATATCCAGTTTGGTAGAACAACTATAGAATGCATCAAACCACTGATTCCCACTGTGAACTTGAAAGTTCCAATAGAAACATGAAAGAACCACATGTAGACATGGAAAATCCAAGAAAAGACATTGAATGTTTCACATGTATGTGGTATGTTGATACTGGAAGTCAGCATAGTAGATTTGAAAGGTGAAAGACCTCCAAAATCAATATCCTTCTAATATGACGTTTTATTATGTCAATTTACAAAACCAGAAGCAACTTATACTTTACATATGTACACATTTTCAATATGTCACAATAAAAAACAATATATGGAGCTGAATATTGAATATGAAAACTTCCATATTGGTTTTGGAAGTCAGCATACTGGATCTGGAAGTGTGATGCTCACATCCAGATTATTCTTGTGTGAGAAATGCACAATTGCAGTTCCAAAGTGTCTTCCCTACAACCAATATTTTAAATTCACTGGCTGATGTCTCCTGATGACATCATCAGTACAAAAGAGGAACAACTGTGTTAGAAAATATTTGGCTTTCCGATAAAAAGTTGGATGCACAAGACTGTGTACTGTGTTTAATTTTGAGTGAATTCAGCAACTGGTGTGTTTTGTGTACAACTTCAATGACAAAGCGTTTTGAATTCATTACCCTCTGACTCACACCTCAGATTGGCTGCTTCTCCATAGCAACAGCAGCTGAGGCTCATGGGAAACGTGGAAATGTTCAACCATCCCACCATCCCCCCAAAAAAACATGATTTCTCAGAAACAGTTGAGTGGTCATAACATAAACCTATTATCCATGAGAGTCCTGAGGTTAAGTAAGATTGAGGATATTGTTTAAATACTGAAGTGTTTGAAGTCAAATGTCGCTCCTCTTTTGCCTGAATATCTGCCTGTGTACACCAGAATCCATTTAATTTGGTGCAAACTGCAGGTTTAACTGCTGAAGACAACTCATTTGTACTCAACCTGGAGTGCCCCAGTAGCTGAATAGTTACTGCACATGCCACATAACCACAATGTCCCTGGTTTAATTCCAGCCAGGGACTTTTGTTGCATATCATATTTGTCTCTTTCTCCCCTTGCTTCCTGTCTGCTTCTTCACTGATCCACAGCCATCTTATCTACATCAGTTAAATCTGACCTCCTCTCTGCAGGTCTCACACTGGATTTCCAATGCCGTAATATTTTGCAATAAGAATCAAGGTCACACCATTAAAAGAATACAGATGAAGATCTTGCAGGTTGGTAACATTCATTTTTGACATGCCACAATGCAAATGGTACAAACACCACACAGTCAACACACCGCACTAAGGCGAAATGTACAGTATTGTACTTGGTGTTAATGAAGACTGTGGGCTGAGTCGTAGGGTTGTTGAGGGGGAGGTGACACACACACACAGCTGTTGAGCCCACATCATGTTTGTTTTTCTGAGCCGGGAGGCAGAGTGAGTCACTACTGACCATGTGGACCTGTGATCCTTCAAGTCAACATGGAGTGCATCACAAATAGTATTGGTCTTTGCTACAGTCAAATGGACCAATTATTACAGGTAATTGGGACTCTCAGTCTATTCAATGTTGGCTTTTCAAAGTGATGTGAAGCATGTCTGACTCTGAGTACACTGTTAAAGCTCTCGCATCGCTCCACAGAATTTTCTATCCACTTCTCTGCTGACACCTCATTTTTATAATTCTTTGCATGTCCAATTCAAACTAGAAAAGCAAAGAAATTGTGTTTAATTGCTTGTTGACATGTCAGCAAGTGCTGCGACACATGTATTAAAATCTCTAATAATCTTTCTATGTTGTTATTATGAATCTAACAGTGTGCAACAGTAAATATGTTGCCATCTGAATGGAGATTGCGGATGATGTATAACTGAATGGCTGATTAGCTCTGCATTAAGATCACAACCTGCTCACAGCTTTCCCTCACAGAAAAAGGATACCAGTGTGGATCTGTTGTGACAGGAAGGGATTTAGACTTTCTTCAATCTCAGCATGAACGAAAATACTGACGTTTTAAACCAACGGCAGCACTGTAGAAGTCTAGTATATCTGCAAAAAATTGCCTTGTTGTGCAGGGAGGCAGGTCAGTGTTTTAGAGTGCAATTGGCCACTTTTGACAGTTGTTCTCATAGCAAACATGTGACTTCATAAAAAATAACTTCCCATCAAAATATGCCTGGATTGGCCATGTTCAGCATCCTGACTTTTTACATACCATTTCAGGGTGTAGATCATCATTCTTCATTTTTACATTTTTATCTTGAATTAGCTAGTTCGATTATATTATGATATGATGTCTGGATTGAAAATAACAACTTGGTCTTGGTCACATATGACAGTGTTCTTCCATAGAGACTCCTGTCAGTATCAGGTGTGCAGCAGAATGTGAGCAGTGTGTTTATTTGACAATGAAATGCACATATTGGATATTAGTGTAACCGACTTTTAAAAATTGTGTGATTGTCTGAAATTAATTAGAAACAATGTCTTCCTGCTGTTTGGCGCCTGCTGGAGGGGTGCCTGCTACAGAACATAAAAACTGCAGGAGATAAAGGGTTGTAGGTGAAAAGCAAAAAAGCTACTAAATAATACAAAATCAAATAAATAGAATGATAGTATGCACAAAATCAAAAAAAATGAGTTTGACTGTTCACAGCATTCACACTACTAAATTACATACATTCTTCTTCTGTGTGACCTGCACATATAATATAATAGTGTGACATGGCTCAGTACTATGGTTTAAATAACTCAACAACCCAAATGCAATATTTTAGTATCAGAACATTTTTAATTAACTCTATGACAGACAGCAGCTTATTGCTTTGATTGTTGTTACACATAATTCAATCATTTCTCTTTGTCCTGTCACATTATTAACTGTCTTAAGCAGTGTTTGTTCTCCAACACTCTAATTTCATACCAATAATACACAGAGGTTGCCTATAATAATTGATTCATCAGACGCTCCCAGCAGTGGATCTGGTCCTCTGGAGATAACCCTTCTGCCTTTCTGTTGGCTCCTATATCTCTCTGCATTAAAGTGCTACATAACCTTCTGTTTAAATTTCAATATTTGTATGACTCATATAATATAATGGAACCTAAAAATACCACTTCATAACTCTTTAATTATTATTGTCTGCATGAGTTCTCTCATTACTCCTCTTTCTATGTGATACAAGTTATAATTCTTTACAGTAAATAACTTTCCTGAAGTGTTTTTTTATGCAAAATATTTTTGTTGGTGATTTTAGGAAATAAAAAATTACTAACCTACCTATTACCTGCAAACTATTTTATATTACAGCTGCACTAATCAATATTTTTAAATTACCAATGAGTAAAATGACTATGCATAATGTGAAAGGCTTGCTCCTAGTGATGAACCCACAGAAAATAATCACCCAAATCTGCAGTGCCCCTTAGTGCTACACATTATTTTAGCTTCTATCAGCTCATTGTTTTAGTTTTATGGCCTCAACTTTACTGTTTTGGTTCAGTTTCACTGCTCCCATCAATCTCATTTCCAGGAGCAGCTGTTTTAAGTGAAAAAGCTCAGATAAATTCACTGTGTACTACCTGTCCAGCACCAAGAAGCAGACAGTTAGCGTAGGTTAATGACTAGCTGGTGAGCATAGTGGACCATTTAGCAGCTTAAGAGCCAAACACAGCTAGATTAGACTGAATATTAGTCTTACATTCATCATATTTGTCATGTGGCCAGAAACATGACTGCAGATGAATACTATTATTGCTGTTTTTACTGTAGGACCTTACACCTACCTGTAGGACCCCTTTTTTAAAACGGATTTCTAAGTTGAGCTGTCCAGTTTCCTCTCCAGTTGAGCTGAAAGTCAGTCATAACTACTTTGGAAAATTCACTAATATTCTGGAGAATTTAACATTTATTTCAAGATATCAAATGATTTCGAGAACTGAATGATCTTCCAGGAATAAGATCCCTCTTTGGTTGATTTGAAAAAAAAAAATCACCTGGACTCTCAGCTACTCTTCTAATTCCAAGTACCACTTACTTTCAAAGCCACAACACACTTGTGAATATTGATTCATGTGACAGTCGGTCAACTCTATGTAATTCTAACCTGAAACCTGTTCCCTCCACTTCTCAGCACTACCACTGTTTGTTTACTGCACTCAACAAGACCTCTGCATTACCAGATTGATTCCAATTGATTAGCAGGTTAACACTTTAGGGATTATTTCTCCAAGCGAATTCTGCTCACATAATTCTGCAAATGAAGCTTTTGTTAGGCTATTGATTTTCCCTCTCATGATTCGCACACTGACTGTTTTATGGTGAAGAAGTAGTAAGGGTAATTGACCAGCCCCCAGTACAGAACCCTCGCTTGTCCCTGTGGAAACACACTTTTTCTTCTCGCCTGTCAGACAGATACTCGGCCAGGTGATATCCTGTGTCTGTGGTGTATATCGACCCGCTTTGTGTGTTATTCAATCCCATTTAAGAGCAGTGCCCGTTTAAGGTGTGTGTTTTGTCTCGTGGGAGGTGGATGATCTCTGGCTGTGACAGCTGTCACCTCATACACATCAAGTACAGGTGAGACCAGTGGGCAAGTCAGGTGTTTAGTGAAGGGAAATTCCAGTTTCATAAAGCCTGAGTTTTATTTTTGTAGTTTTGATTATCAATCCTCAGTAATAAAAAATATACTAAGGGAATTTATATGATCTGAGAACCAAGCAGCAATTTTCCAGTCCAATGAGGGATTATTTCCAACATTTTTGGTCTGCAAAATAAAATGTTTAAGATAATCTGGATAACCTGTTGGTTTGTTACAACCTGACCAATCATCCAACCGTTTGTGTTTCTTGACCTGGTGTACTTTCCTGTAGCAATGTTTCCCTGTTCCCAGATTTATCCAAGTTGTACTAAACCAGAATTATCTTTTAAGATGAACTTGTGCATTTGCACATAGTGGTGGATGATATAAATTATACAAGCACTGATTACAATAGAAATATTTCGTTGATAAGAGCATTTTAAACTTAGACAAATTTCCAATGAGTTACATTTCTTGACAAATGTACTGTCAACAATGCTAAAAACTAATCCCAGGTCAAATTGGCTTCACAGCCCGGCACAGTTCCTGGGGGCTTGTTCCTCATCGAATTGACATCAGATTGTTCATGCATGCCTGCAAACAGCCATCCATTTTGTGGTCTTTGTTGCTAAGGTTGTTCCTTGGGTTGTTTACATTGTCCACTCTCATATTTTGGATCAGATTTCGGCTCAAAAATGTATGGATGTATATGGGAACCCTAACCCAATCAGAACAGAGTGGGCTCATTGGGTGGGGGGCCTTAAAGAGACAGGAGCTAAAACATGTTTCAGACGGTGGCTGAACTGAGTGGCTGCATAAAGGGCCAAGATATTCCAGTAAAGCCCCAGAATAAAAATATAGACCTATATAGACCTGAAAATGTGAAGAATATGCTCAAACTATAGAAAAATAATCTGTATGTTAAGCATAACATTACATTTTGACCTTGTAAATAGTATTTCAAGGTCCACTTAGTAGCTTTTTCTGGACCTTTCAACCTCATCTCACAATCTTCATCAGCAGATATGTTTGCTCTCAACAAACATTGTGTTTAAGATTGGATGGAAGGTGGATGAAATCAGCACAGCAGCCTGTGTTTCTGACTGAGTGCCTTCCAACAGTCTTTCAACAAGCCCTCGTGAACTCCTCCCCCAGGTGAAACCCAGCCGCCATTAGAAGAGCCACGCCATTACTCAAGTGGACTTTTAGGAAATTGATTCTTCATGGGCCAAGGGAAGCAGGTTAACAACAATGAACACTCAACCATGACTTTCACTATTCAACAAACAGAGTAGTTAACTTTATTCTACATATACACCAGGTGAACCCATGAAATGATACCCAGAATGCAGTGGGTTTTTTTTTAAATTCCTCTTCAAAATGCCCGAAAGAAGATCAAGTAACAGAAGTGTAAGTAAACAATAGGTTTTAGAGGTTTTAAATTTAGGATAGAAACCCATTTTCTATTTTACTCCTCACTATTTTAATGATGATTGAGGTCAAGTGTTTTCATTTTTACCCCTGCACCCCTCACTCTATAAGTAGCCACTTGGTGACATATGCTGCTGTGTATTACTAAGCGCCCTGGGGAAGTGATGACGGTCATGTTAAACAATTACTGTAAGCACCGCCTTGCTTATTATCCCCTAAATCAATTGCAGCCTGGTCATATAACAGCTGATATTAATCACTGATTTAATTAAGAGATTGGACTGGACATACTCTGATTGTTAAAGGGGAATAACCCTTTTTCACAGCAGACATTTTAACTTGCCCTCGTAAGAAAAGCACAGGTATTACTAATAACATTAACAAAGGCTCTGTTCAAGTGTCCGTGACAGTGAGCCGACATGAACAACACCAGGACCCTGAAACTGAAGCAGCTAAATGGAATTCAGCCATTTTTAATTTTATTATTTACACCTGTGCTTTTCCTACTGTGACATGTCGAACTGTCTGGTGTGAAAAAGGCCTATTACATATTGTGCTGTGAAATGTACCAGAAATACTAATTAAAGTCGTTCCATTTGTATATCAGAGCACTGAGGCACTTTTTTGGAGTTTTGGTGAACTTCAAGTATTGATGCACTTTGGTGAGACACCCTTTAAACATACACATTTGTGTCTTATGGGTAAGCACCATTGCTAGTTCAAACTGTATGAAGTTGATATGGTATTCCTCTAACAGTCCAAGTGTCATGTGATGTCCCTCTGTGCTCACCCTAATGGACCAACAGCCAACGTCTTACTGCTTTCTATACAGTGTTTCTGGGAGACATAAGACACCTGCTGCCCCTTCAGGCCTTTTCAGACAGACAGTAGAATAAATAACATTGATGACTTCATCTGTCTGATGGTTTTTTGTTATTCAGACACAGGTTACCTAAATGTTCGATATGGCTTTATTCAGACATGAATGAACTGTCATGGAAAAAGTCTCACTATGTGCGATATTTGGTACTTGGTGAACAAGAGAGAGTAGTAACATTGCTAGAGAACAATGATGAGTTGAAAAGTGACAATAAACTGTATATAATATATATCACAGGTTACATCAGTGATTGATTGTAAAACACTCATTTTGCATCTGAAGTATATTTTCTATGATGTGTGTATGTGTGTATACAGTATACAGTACAGTATACAGTACTGTGCAAGTTTTAGGCACTTGTTTAGATTCTTATACGTAATTCAATTCCATCAGGAAGGCGTTCGATCTGTCCCAAATTTATTCTGCAGCATGACAATGACCCCAAAAATCAAGTCATTAAGAACTATCTTCAGGAACAAGAAGAACAGGGGGTCCTGCAACAGATGGTTTGGCCCCCACGGAACCCTGATCTCAACATCATGGAGTCAGTCTGGGATTAACATGAAGAGACAGAAGCAACTGAGACCCTTACATCCACAGAAGAACTGTGGCAACTTCTCCAAGATGCAGGAACAACCGACCTGTCAAGTACTTGAAAAACTGTGTGCAGGTGTACCAAGGAGAACTGCTACTGTTTTAAAGGCAATGCATGCTCAGACCAAATGCTGCCTTTGAATCCTACTCTCACTTAAACAAAGAGCAGATACTGAGCGGCCTAGCCATATATCTACACTGTATCTTCTTGGCTAACCTATACTGGCTGGCCCCACTGGCTTGATAGGCAGTATCTAAATGCCATGGCCCTCTCACTAATCTAGTTGTCATCCCTGCTTATCTAGCTCCACTAGTCCTACAAATAGCAATAGTTATCAACTTCAGTGGCTGGCCCCACTGGCTTTATAGGTAACTTCATCTAAATGCCATGGCCCACTTGGTTGTCCAGTCACCATAACTGTTTAACTAATTTGCAGCCCTTCTGGTATAAAAAATGTTTACATGTGTGAATCACGTCATTTGACTTGTCTTACCAAAAAAAAAAAAAAAAAAAGAAAGAAAAGAAAAACATGCTTCAATATAAAGTTGTGTAAGTTGTGTGTCAGTGTAAGAGTGCAGACAAGTCAAACTCTTACCTTACCCTTTCTTCTTACCTACAGCCATGGGACAGGCTGCTGAGTGTGACCCAGACAGGCCTGTTTTACAACCTGACAGAATGTGCTTTACCTCAACAGAAAGGATATGTTGGGTCCATTTACTATCCATTTTCTAAGGTTTTAGGGGAGATGGAAGCACATCATAAGTTGCTCCTTGCCCAACACTTTTCTACGGCTAAGTTTCTTCTTTTCTACACTAATTCACCCACTGACCCTGCGCTGCCTCAGAGACTGCTCCTGCACATCTAGCAGCCTCTTCTTGTTTCTGAATCTCCCCTACAATGAGTTTCCTCTTGTCAAATCCCATGTAGGTTGTGCTAGCCCCCCACACACTAAAGGCCAATTCATGCTTTCCAAGTTCAATTGAAGGTCTGTGGACACAGACGTGTTCCACATGTATGTACTAGTAACAAGGGTTGCAGCGTGATAATTTTCCAGAGTTGTAAAATCCAGTCTGGGAATAATAAAAAACCACTGTTCAGTGTTTTTTTCTGATCAGCCTTTAAACGAAATAATCTGTTACACCAACAGGACTTGCTGGATAGTATTTCATTGTCTCTTCGGCACTTTTAACAACACACCCACACCAACACAGCCCCTTGTATTGTTTTACACAGGGCTGTTTTCAGTCTGGATGCAGCTGAAGAGTTCCTGTTGCTGAACAACAAGAAAGTATAAACAGAAAAGCGACAGCTTAATGAGAAGAGAAATACAGTACATACATACAGTATATGAGACAGGCATTTCTGTTTGCTTTTGTAGCATATGCATAGTTGGCACACTTGCAATGCATACAGTCTACACGTTCACAAATTTAGGGATGTGTGCAGACATCTGTGTGGACCGCCGTGGACATGGGCAGATGACGAAATTGACGTCACACAGAACCAACGCGGACCCTCGCGGCCATGCAGACCATGGGTGTATTAAGAGAACTGGAGAGCATCGGAGGCCAAGTACTGCCAGAGCCTATAAAACTGCCTCCCTTGGGTTGAGCATGTTTACACTGTACTCCGTACTGCTATATCCCTAGTCTCTAACAGTGTCATCTCCATCCTTGGTTATAGAGAGCTCCGAAATCTGTTTTCCATACAGGACAGCAGTGTGGAGCTCCCAGCCACCTTTTATTTTATCCAATTCAGACTTATGTCATGTTGAAAGTGTTATGGAAAGGTTACTAGGTCCACTGGGTGCATGCTTGAAAGGGGAGAACATAACACAATGATTAAACTTGTCTTGAGCTTGTCAGTTTAAATTAAGACAAAAAAAACAAGATTGCAACAGAGAGGCATCCCACCTCTATGGCTGTAAGAGAGCATTATATAAGAGGTGGACAAAAAAAAAAGAGGCTAAATTTGGATTTTAGTAAAAGATCAATACCAGCTGTCAGGCCCGTAAAGAATTGTAGACAAAAGGTATTATCCAGAAATTTCAAAGGACAACAAAAACAATGTCTATCAGAACAGAATCTGAGGAGTCAGTGGGAGGTAGGGGTTCAAAGTGGCATTTATTTTGAACAGATGCAGGACGAAGACTCTTGGTAGTGGTCTATACATTTGTATGGTGCATGACTGATAACTATCTATTTCTGGAGAAATTACTGTGATGTCTGAGCTTTGTGGGAAGCAATCAGTGCGTCAACAATCATGACTTGACTTTTATAACAGCTCTAACACCCCCATCTCTCCCCCTCACACACAGTTCATGGCTTTTGTGTTTGTGTGGATTGAATTGTTTTATACTTCCCCATGGATAATGAGTTTCATCCGAACAATGGCGACATCACCACTGAGGCTGAAAGGGGCATTACTGATGTGAGCTCTTGGCGCATCTGCCGAGGAGACACATGTCGGTGCCTTCCGTTCACAAACATGAGCTCAAAATTGTATTCATGTGAAAAAAGTTGACAAGGGAAACTAATTAGTGCCATCTTAATGCACCTTGTGACTGCAGAAAAGCATGAGGAACCTCCTTTTATTGTCACATACAGTAAAATAGACAAGAACAGGAATACAGATATTACACAGCACTTTAATACAATCTCATATTCTTAAAAGCCTCTACTCTGACTTTGAGTACCACTCTTCATCTGAGGCACTCAGAGATAATATATTAGTGGTCTGAATTAATGATAGCACCTTCCGTTTTCCGTTGTCAGAGTATATTTCTGTTTTGTGCACAAGTGACCTACTGGCTCACTTGGAGTCCTCCTGGATATTAAACTGTCTGTTAGGTTTGGTGGATTCGAGCATGAGTTCGTAGAGTTGGCCGATCTGGTCGTTCTGGAAGTCGCCGAGTTTCCCATCTGACAGATTGGCCCCGAACTTGAATGAGCTGGATTGGTCCCCCACTGATTCCAGTACCTGAGTCTGTAAGGTGTTCTTGTAGTTCTGCAGGGGGTGTGGGGGGAAGGGCGGAACAGAAACAGACCACTTTAAACACAGACAGGAATAGCAGCAGCATTTAGCACCTTGTCTTCCAACCCATCTGCATTTTCGGACCCATTAAACACATCACACAGTGTGTAGAACATATGGTTCAAGATGGATATGCATTACAAGTCAATGATTATTAAACAAATGTCTTAAAACAATTCTCTAGTTCTACTAACTTTCTGCCTTAAGAACAGAGCCACAACTAATTATTTTCATTAGTGCTTAATCTGCCAATTGTTGTCTTGATTAATTGTTCAGTCTACAGAGTATCAGAAAATACTGAAAATGTCCATCGCAATTTCCTCAAGTTCAAAGTTTTCAAATGGCTTGTTTTCAGTCCAAAACCCCAAAATATGAAACTCAGAAATGTATTTATTTTATTACATTTCCTTCCCTTTCCTATTTTAATAACATTTTTCTTATTTCATCTAATCTATTGATTTCATGTCCACTGTAATTTTCTTATTGTTAAAATCTTACTATATTATCTTATTTTGATCCTGTGAAGCACTTTGGCTGTTTTAAAAAATCCTATGCAGATAAAGCTATTATTATTTTTATTATTATTTTCTGTAACACACACACATGCACACCTTATGTTAGAGAGTGACCACAGCCTATACACCAACAAAGAGCAGTTTGTTAGTCATTGTCGTAACCGCTTGCACATATTTAATTGGCCGATGCAGCACCTTGCTGAATGGTGTTGCACTGCGTTGAAGCAAATGTTGAACCAGATTTAACTCTTTCGCTGTACTACCCTAGGTTTTTTGCCAGAGACTTCTATGTTGTCACCTCCCCCTCTCAGCTCTCTCATTGAAATGAATCAGGGGGCTGTGTTTTTTTTCAGGCAGTGCTGATGTCTCTCTGGGTTTAAAGGGTATGTATTATGCTCATTTCCAGATCTATATTTCTTTATTTTTGGACTCTACTGCAGTAGCTATGCATGAATCACAGTTCAAAAAACTTGGCCTTTTATACAGCCTCTCAGTTCAGCCTCCAACTCTTAACAGGCAGTCTTAGCTCCTGTCTTTTTAAAGCCCCCTCCTGATGAGCCCACTCCGTTCAGATTGGCCAGCTTTCCGGAAGCCTGCTGAGGGGCAGAATGTATCAGAGTTGTGTTAAGTTGCCGCTGATGCAAACCCAATATTTCCTGTTTTACTGCTTCAAATGAAAAGCTTTTAAATTACTAAATAATGAGAGACTTTTATAATGAAGAATTCAAAGGAAATTAAACATATTCTTTACCTAATTGGCAGAGCTTCATCAGTGGAACTAAAAACCAGTCAACACAGCAAAGTTTGGAGATATTTGGAGCTCTTTGTTCAGCAGTGAACTCGCATGTTGCACATGGAGCAGATGACCATGTAAAGAAATCCGTCACAAGCCGATGTCAGCTTGGGCTGAAATTAGAAAAAAACTGTCGGAAACCGAGCATTCAGAGCAGTCTGAAGCCGGTGCTTGTTGCTCCCAAGTAATAAATCTACATACGTTTACCTCATTATCTGACACTTTGGCTATGTTTAATATGAACATCCGACATTATAACATTATATATATGACTGAAAATAAGGAAAAGCATAATAAGTCCCCTTTAAGGTTATATTCTTCAATTTTTGCAGCATGGATATCACTGAGGGCAGATCTGTGCACATAGATCTACTTTTCTGACAAAATCAATCAATCAATCAATCAATCTTTATTTATATAGCGCCATATCACAACAGAAGTCATCTCAAGGCACTTTTCACATAGAGCAGGTCAAGACCGTACTCAAAATGAACTGCCTAATTAACCTCAACCCATGTCTGATGAGTCAAAGCTGTCAGTGCTGTACATGAGTCATCCTGAGCAGGTCCATGGCCACCTCCATGTGTTTCAGTTCTGAAAAGCCATCCATCAGCGGAACAAAGAGCACACAGTGAACGTCTCATGTTGCCCATTCAGAAAGCATCTTGGGTTTTTTGAACGGTCTCACTGTAAGCAATAACAAACCATTTATCTGAGAGGCTTTTTCCTGCACATAATGTAATTATGTTGAACATTTGCCAAAGGGAAATATCCCCCCTGAGGCAGGAGGGTTACAGCCTGAAGGAATACTCTAACATTTTTGGTCACACTTGTACTTTTCACTTTTCTATTCAAGGACTGATTGGAATAACCGAGGTGACTAAACGTGTGCATTCTTCTCTCACGGTTGTTGTCTCCGCGGATGTGCAACATTAACGTCAGTCTGTCATTAAGCCATGTTAAGGCCTCTGGAAAGATCTTTGACCATCACTTTGGTTTAATGCAAAGAAAATCTGATCCTAAAGTTGTTATTCTTCTCTTTGGTCTGCACTATATTTTTACTTTAAGGGGAATCCCACCAAGTTTACACACCTTGAGTCAGTTTACTAGTCACAAGGTATAATGTAAGTTGTGAAAGGTCCTCTGGCTCTGGAGGAGTTTTGTCAAGTCTGAGAGAATAACCCTGATGAAGCTGAGAGAACTATAAATGATAAACCAATGAATGGTTGAGGTTATGCATGCATGGAGATATTGCATAGCAGGACAGAGAACTAAAAAGTTGAAATAAAAATGACATAGGAAGAGAGTGTTGGGGAATTCTAAGGATATGGATGAAACCAAGTCACAATGACATAAGTATCCGCGCCAGTAGTCATGCTTAGTCTTAGCTGAAGTCATGAAGGTTTTAACTTCTAATAGCAGAGTGAGCCAATTTGTCCTAGAATATGAATAAGTAAACCGCAGGAATCAGTTTCTCCCTTTCTGTTGAGTAGAGGGTGTTGCATGTTTTACAACGAACTTGATGATTAACAGCAAAAGCTTACAGCCATTAGCTTAACTTAAACACTTTTGAAGACAGATTTGCTAAAATGTTGGTTTCTTATCCATATAAGTAAATGCATTCCCTCATCATTTCCTTTGTTCCTTACAAGAACTTCTCTCTACATCTCTTTGGGGAGAGCTTGTTTGGCCCCACAGAGCCGATTTATTAGGAGCAGGGAATTCCCATGGGTGCCTCTGAAATAACTGGATTACACACCAAACACTCAGTGCTTGTAATCTCATTCGGCATCTCGCTCCTCGTCTGTTCCTACTCCTCTGTATTTTTGTGCGGAAGCTGAGATGGAGCGGAAATTCAACTCCTCTTGAAAAAATGGAAGACATTCAAGAGAGAGTTAGAGTTGTTTGGGCTCCGCTATACTCATTTTGTAACCAGAGGGTTTGTTCCTAACAGCTGTCAAATACAGCGCTTGGCGCAAATGCCTGTGCTACAGGAGGAATGGCCCTAATTTTTAAATTGGTGGGCCTATAAAATGTAAGAAAACACTTGCCTTCAAATGTCTTCTTTTATCCGACCAACAGTGCAAAACCTTAAGATATTCAGTTTACAATGATACGAATACAGAAAGAAGCAGAAAATCCTCACAATTTGAGAAGCTGCAACGAGAAAATGTTTGATATTTTTGCTTGTAAAGTTGCCATCATTCCTGTTGGTAAAAATAACATTGTACTTACTAAAATATATACCTATGAAAATAAGACCCAAGTTGTAATAAACCAGGAACATGTGGTAAACAAAGCTACCACATACATTACACTAATGTTCTCGGAGCACGATGAATATTAATGAAACCAAAGCTATTAAATGCAGTAAACAACATCAGTCTTGGTGGATTCTTGTGCATTCTGGAAGATAATTCAGACAATGGTTTCCAAGTCACCTGAAATTTACTCGTTCTGCATAACAAACATCTACCAAAGATGGAAATACAAAATAGATAAATCTGATTTTTTTAGGTCAATGCTGATTTTTAAATTAGAGTATTAAAAATGGGATAATTAACACTGCTATATACATACATACATACATACATACAACAACATATTTCAAACTTGAGTTATATTGATATATCTGTGATAATAGGTCTTTTTCACAGCAGACATTTCGACTTATGATAGGAAAGGTGTTAATGACATGAAAGATGGCTGTTTCTATTCATGTGTTCCTGTAAGCCATGACAGTGTGACAGTGAGTCAGCATCCGCAATAATAGGACATTTATTTTATTTAAACCTGTGCTTTTCCTACTGTGATATATCAAATGTCTTGTTACGTCAATATCAGCCAATTCATCACCTTACACAGGTGTGTGGAATTAAATTACGTATTTGGTTTGAGTTCATTGGATATCAAGACACTCTGAGGAAAGCATGTGTGCAAATGTGTGTTGGTATATTTTTGATTCAAATGCATTATCCCATATTTATTAACTGGCATCTACATTTTTTCTCTTTAAAATTAATTCTGTTAGAATTCTATGTCATCTGCCAACAGGTTCGTTGGGGCACCCAAAGCCCACATGTAAAAAGCAATTACATGACCAACAACAGGTAACAATGCTATGTGGTGGTGAGACAAAAAGCAAACCGACTGAGAGTCAAAGCTCAATCTGGGTCTATTTTTGATTAGAAACCGGCCATACAGCCTGGAGGAACACACAAGTAACTGTTCCAGCTTTAATACACTTTGGCTTTTATTTTAGCTAAAGCACATTTCACCCAATCTAGTAAGTGTATCTTTTAATTCTTAATTTCTTTTGTTTTTGATCCCCAATAGCTGTTAAGTTTACTCGTCCATGTGAAAAAGTTGGGTTTGAAAGCTTGGTGATGTAGTGACTACTCACAGGGCTAGTTGCAGTTGTAGCTAGCTAGCTAGCGAGCTAACTACTTACTCTGCCTGGTTGGGCTTGTGCTAGTTAGTTACTCTCTACTGTTTTGTTTACTTCCCCCTGGAATTTTGTTCACCATTGCAAACCATTTCATTCAATAAAAAAAGGAGAGAAGGTTAAATAAAAGTGAATGGCTCTCTGTCCCCTCAAAGGTCAGCTATGTCATGGCAGCTTGCTACTGGTCAACAGCACAAATTCGCAGATCAACTTACACCAAAGTTGAGCTTGACATGCAAAATCAGTGCAGATTTACTTATTTTACTTTTTTTTTTTTTTTTTAAATCCTGGACCCTTTTCTTTTTTGACTTCAGAATCAAAACTAGAAATGCTTTCTCTTGGCCTGGGACCAGAATCCATTAACACAAAACCTTTTAAAGCTCTGGCCATGAGGGTGTCTGTTTGCATTGGGCCAGCAGTGAAGTTCAGGTCCCCATTCATTAAGTATGAGTGTTTTGTTTTTTTTTACACCTAAATTTAATGGACAACCTTCGCTTTTTGTTGTTTTGGTTTGGCCGATGAGCCAGCAATTAGACAGAGACCATATTGTCATTTCTCTGTACACAGACATGAATGTTTCCCAGTGGTTTTTGTCAAACTAAGTTTCCCTAGAAATTATTCCATTTGAAAGACAGCCAAGGCAGTGTGTAAATATGACAAAAGCCTCTCGTCCTTGTTTGGGACCAATTTAAATGGACTGTTGGTTCTAAAACAATGCATATTGATACAGTGAGGCTTAATGAAACCGACTGCCTTCTCCCCACTGACTTAACAGCTACCGCAATGACAAAGAGTCCTCTCAGGATTCCAGCTGCAATCACCATCTACTTCATTAGAGAAATTACCTGCAGATGGGTGATTTACCATCCCCCAGCAGTCCATAATTGTGCTGGAAAACATTGGCTCGCCCCCATAGTGACATAAAAAAGACCTGGCAGGCTCACATGGTTAAGATTATATTGATAACTGGAGGATAAGTTGCAAATGTACTGATTTCCATCAGCACATGAATCTAGATAGGGCCTCTGAGCCTTCAGTAAATTTGAGATTTTACAGTCATTGTGTTCTAACTCAGATTACAGAAAGCTAACTTTAGGCCTGGGTAGGCTTGTCATGACAACTACTTTTATTGGTCAATATACTGTCCCAGAAATAATTGTGATAAACGATATTATTGTCATTTTAAGACCATTTTACAGTTGCAGTTAACATGGTAACACCAGTTCAAATAAAGTACTGTTACAATAAAGTTAAATAAAGTACTGTTATAATAAAGTCAAATAATAATAATAATAATAATAATAATAATAATAATAATAAAGTTAAAAGTATTGTGATAATGAAATGAATCAAAGCAGACCCACTGGTGCTTTTATTCTTAAGCATCTGGCTCATTTCGGGCAGACATGTTGGTGTAATTGCTGCGAACAGCTTGTAAAAGATTTCAGTCAAATTTTATTTGTTTATATATATATATATATATATATATATATATATATATATATATATATATATATATATATATATATATATATATATACACACACACACACACACACATACATACATACATACATACATACATACATACACACACACACACACACACACCGGTAGCCCCAGGGCCTACAGCGATGTATGTTAAAGCGCTCCTGATCATCTGCTACATGAATTAGTAATTTTTAAACTAAGGCCAATTATAAATTAAAATTAAGGATAAATAGTTGCGCCAGAGCAGGAGAATCTGACAGAAACAGCAGGCAACTGGATTCTCTCCTCTTTTCAAAGTGATATTTTCTGACAGACACCTGACCAGTGCAGAGACGTCTGATGCATCAGACTGTCCTGGCAATCACTTCCCAATACGTACCTGGACAGGTGGGGCTTACAGTCACAGGTTGTACTTACAGTTTAATTCCAGAGTTCTCATTCACTCTTTCACTGAGGGTGAGAACACTGGTTCACTTTCCCTGTTACAAAAGGTTCACAGTGATTGTGCAGGTAAGAGTGATAACCACAACTCTGATTCCAGTACACAAGCACTTCCAACAGTCCTCTGCTGCTATCTGGCTGTTTACTGAAGCTACTCTGCCATCATGTGGTGATCAACTGACACTAACAATGCACAGATAACCAATGCTGCAGACTATGCAGTGTTTTACTGCATATTGAAGCCTGTATTTAAGACAACTTCACTAACAGCATAAAAAGATAATACATATGTTACATTTAACATAAATAGCAAGCCTTTCACACAGACAAAGCCCTACATTTACAACATGGCTTTAGGGCTAATTAAACTGATAATGAGACAATGCTCATCAGAATCTGATTACTGATCCCCTCTGTTTTACAGTTTTCTATCATTTAGGGAAATAAAGTGGTAAGAGTTTATTTTAATTTTCTAATAAATCTGCTTTGTATAATCCTGGAAAGAACTATGGAGTCTAGTGCTAAAATTAGGGGATATTAGAGACAAGTAGCTCAGTTATTGGGCAGTATTCAGAAAAAATTCCTTGAGAGAACCTCCCAGAATTTAAATAAAACTAAAAATGTCACCAAACAGCTAATTCAACAAATAAAATATGAGGAGTCTGTAAAATCCTGACACCTACTGACAGCTCTCTTGCACAGGGGGACTGTCATGCTGAACTCGCTTATAAAATCTCCAGATTTAAAGCATCCTTACTAATCTGCAAACGTGGAAAACTCGTAGGTCACGACTTCATACAATCAAAGGATTTATAAGAGTATTGTGGTTCATTCGGGATATTTAAACCCATTAAAAAACTCTTCAGTTTCTGCCGCCCACCACATTTGTAGAATGAGATTTAGATAACAAGGCTAACCAGAAATGACTTTAATGACACGATACATTACATTGTGGGAAATGGTGTTTTGTGATAAATTCATTGCAAAACTGAAAGAAAGAGCGACTCCGTGTGAGGTCGTCAGTAGTGGCAGGTGTGTAACAACAACGTGCATCCAACATTCATGTGAACTTTAAAATGAGAGTTGTTTGGTTGTGCTATGTTATGTTACCTCCCACTCTGTCATGAAGTTCGTCACCTCTGCGGCTGATGCATTTTTATGTCTTCTGAACTCGTCTTTCACATACTGGTCACCGAGGGCTCTTAAATCTATCGGCAGGAACCGGTGCAGGACCAGAATCCTCTTGTACAGTGAGCGGACTCTGGAAACATGGGCCGGGGCCGCCATTCTCTAAGTCCGTTTCTAACAGCAGACGTTTAAGTTAAACTGTCCTGTGATTTAAAAGACTCTGACACACATTATGGCAGTTAAAGTTATCGACAGAAACTAACATTCACAAGGGCAGTTATTTAACACATGTCCTTGTTTATGCCGGAAATGAATCATATCTTCTTCTGCCTCGGTTTTATTGGCGGTTAGCAAAGCAGCTTAAAAGCGCATCACCGCCACCTGCAGGACTGGAGCAATAGACAAGAAAAAGCTGCAACTACGCAACTATACAGTACTCTCTGCTAAACTAGTAAATTAAGTAACTTTTTATTTTATAAAACATTTCATTGAGTTCTGTCAAACTTTTAGACAGGTGATGATGGTTTGCTTCCACTGGTTAAGACTGTATAAAAATAGGCCTTTATATTACACAAAGGTCAAAAGTCACAGATGCTGTTACCACACTTTTTGCATAATGGAACTGTGTATTTACTGTTGGCATAGTGGTTTAGTGTTGCCAGCTTGACAACTTTCTCACTAGATTTGGTGACCCCCCCCCCCCCCAAAAAAATGCACCTAGCATCATTTAACATTAATACCCACCATTTCTCTCTTGACTGCCTCCTTTGCTAGCTTGTCCGCCTTCTCATTTCCCAGAATCCCTAAATGAGCCGGTACCCACATGAATTGTATGTCTTTTCCCTGACTGACTAACCTGGAATTAGTAAACAACAAGTCATAGATTAAATCTTGATGATTATTACCTTCATGGCATAGTGTAATGACGTCAGGTCGTAACGTAAATCTGGAGCGGGTCTAATTATTAGTGGAAACACCTGTGTGTGAGAGCAGGGACTGACTGTGTGAACCTGTGTGTGCGCTGCTTCTGTTGTCTTCTGGAGGAAAAACAGAAAGAAAATTGCAGCTTTGTGCTCATTCCTGTCGGAGTAAAGTAATTGGACATTTGCTTTTTTATTCACTGGTACAACAAAATCATAAACTGCTGAAAGTTTATGATTTTGTTGTAATGTTATCAGTTTAACTTCATCTTAACTTCTGGAATCTGTCCAAATGACCATTTAAAGCTTTGTTCTCATACTTTAGAGCAGATTGCTGAAGTACACCCGTATTCAAATGTCTAATTACTCATGTACCTGACAGATTAATCAAGAGGATGCGGAATATTAAGTCTAATATAATCTTCACCACTGGGCTGATAATGGGATTCCTCTCCCTTCGCTGTATGCTGGACTCGAACCTTTCCACAGGACTTTTTTTTAGGGACGCCAGACATGGAGGCAAACGCGGTTTACAGCATGCACACCCAGGTAGGGCTATTTAATGTTTTATTCATTTTTCAAATTAGGTAGAAGTTTATAGAAGAAGTAGATGTTTTTTATAAAGTATTAATTTGTGTCGGCGCTGCCCGTTAAAAAAGAATTTCCAAAAAAAGGAACGTGAAAACAGCTACATAGTAAGCTCAAATGTTGTATAAATTTCACATGTTAAATTGTCAAAGCAAAATCTAGGCTACATATTGCGTTGATATAGCCTAGTTTAAATGGGCGTATTTCATTTGGAGATGTCACAAGTGGACATACTTGATGGATCTCTATTAGTTGCGGTGAAATATTGCCGGTGTTACAGTTTAACTGGTGTTGAATTAACTGGTGATATCCACGTGCGTGAGGCTGTGGTTGCTATGACGATCTCAGGACGCTGGAGGAGAGGACTAGGAATGACAAGTAGGTGACTGTGTGGATGCCTGCTCAAAACATGGCAAACGTCAATAAATCGTTCTTGTTATATGTCGTGATTAATCTGATGTCAAGTGGATTTGAGGACCGTTTAATACACTGTAAAAGTGAAACATAACGTTACGTGTATCTCATAGTCGGCTGGAACGCAGTAGGGAACGAGCTGGAGGTGGTGTAAAATACACCCGGATTAATTTTTGATTAATCTGCCATCGATCATATTTTGTATGAAAAGCTACAGACATTTATTTCTCCTACCACGATGTTCTACAATATTCAGATCATTCATCCAAATTAGATCACTGTCAAGTTCCATTTTGCAAGCAGGAACCGCAATTGGATAAAACCTATTGCATAAGTTTAAAAAGTCTACAATCACTACCGATCAAGGGTGTATTCCAGAAAGCGAATTTTGTGGAAACTGAGTTTCTTAACCCTGAGATGAGGGGAAACTCTGCGTTTTCAGCTCCAGAAAGAGAGGTAACTTAAACTCGGGGTCAGTTACCATGGTAACTGTGACAAAGATGTAAAAATCATAGATGTTTTTACATGTTAAAAGACATTTTTATCATAACTTAAATTGTTGAACAATTTCCAAGGAAAATATCTATTCATGCAGATGCAAACCATGAATACAGTTTAAACACTTCTCTTTGCTATTCTCCACGTGTCTTTAGTAGGAGACAAAGAAGTGAGGGAAACGTGCACACAAGTGAATTGGCATGTACCCAGGGTCAGTGTTGATTTATAGCTAAATAGAGAAAAAAAAAATACATGTATGAATCATCATTTAGTGCCATCACTGACAGGTGTCAGAGTTGCAGGGTTCTAATTTTAGCATCTAAGATGTGACGCATTGCACTGGAGATTGTTAATAATAATAATAGGCCTACAGTAGTCTATATTGTGTATAATGAAGAATTGAGATAGGTTTGCAGAGAAATTGGTGTAGTTGAGATAAAATATGACTAGGCTTTAAAATGCACACCATACATAAAGTAGTTAAATATTATTGATATGTGAAAATAGCGCTTTCACAGCACTCGTGTGCAGAATATCTCTGCTCACGTGAGCCATATTGTAGCCTGCGTGGAGAAAACATACAGGCTATGGGAGAAAACCATGCTTTAGCGTGCGCAGAATCCATAGGACCGCGATTTATGACCTATACTGCTGTCAGCCACCGGGGGGCGGTCGAGATGTTTGGCTTCACTTTTGGGGAGCCGTCATGACATTTATGTTTTATATACAGTTAATGATGGAAACCTGTTCTCCTCCCCTTGAATACAGTAAGGAAGTGTTCTGTCTTTTGCTATAAACATTAAAGAGATTTAAAGTCTACTAGGTCCATAAATTTTAAGGCATATGATTTCATAAATGTGTTGGTTGGGCCATTATAATCAGTCTTATTGAGAATTCTTATGGTTTTTCCACACAATATGTAATTTATGGAATTATGAATGAGCAGTGTAGAATAAATGGTTAGTTGTGATTCAAGATATCCTTAGTTTTGTGCAGTATTGCAATTGCTTTAGATTATATGATTAATGTGAGGTTTCCATCAGAGTTTATGGTCTTCAGAAAGAAAAGGTCCAGAATGCCGAGAAGTTCAAACAAATGTGCTTAAGGTGCTCTTTGGTAGAGAACACAAAAGTTCAAAAATGAAGAAAGGTCCAAGGCACTCTTCTGGTAAAAAGTTTAAAAGCCTTTATTCAGATGGCTATTTCATGGTGAAATTCATAAAAACATGGACAATGCTTGTGCATGTTAAAATAGAGCTGGGTTACAACCCAGGTGTAGTGGAACAAACAGCCGTCTTCAGGGTGTGGCCACACAATTTCCTCTTTTGTAGATACAAGATAATTGCAAACAACTGAGCAGAAAACCAGTGAACTCACAGGTGACAAATACAAAGTATGACCATTAGATGGTTCCACAAAATGTGTAGAAGGAAGAAAAGGATAATAAGAGAAAATGAGAAGAAAATAAAAGAAAATCAACAATCAACCAACAATATATGCCCATCTACAGCAGCATAGGCACCAGACCACAGGTACCAAAACAACTACAAAAAAGACTGAAATCAGTCCCTTCATTTAGTTCTGGGAATTCTGTAGCTTGCCTCTTGGTATATATAAAAAGTTTCTCTCTGCAATAATAATTTTAGTCGATCACCACCCCAAAGTTGTTTTTGATGGTTTCTAGGCCTTCAACCATAAGACTGTCTGGATTAGTGTTATGTACATTATAAAAGTGCTTAGCCATAGGGTAATCCAAATTAGATAAATGTTTTTATGTCATACACTGTAAAAGTGTTAAAATCACTGAATTGCTTACATTCCTTTATATTAGTAAAATTGTTGCAAAAGCCACATTTGTAAGTACCCCTCAATGGTCAATGAAGCCAAGTTTTTTTTATTATTGACAGGGAGATGGCTTGACACTAACGTGTACATAATGTAAAGTTTATGGTCTATTGTCACTCCCAAGAATTTGTTTTCATTCACTCTGTCATGATTAATCATAAGAGTTACTTCAGAATTGATTTTTCGATTTACAAACACAATGAATTTTGTTTTACTTAGATTCGATGACAATTAGTATCAAACCACTTCTGTTTCCAGGTCCCCTTCAACTGTATCCAAAAGTTGCTTCAAGTTTTTCTTTGAACACAATATATTTGTGTCATCATCAAATATAACAAAATGTAACAATTTTGACACCACATATCATGTATATAGAATACAAAGAGCTTTGGACCCAGCACTGAGCCTTGCGGTACCCCACAGGTGACCTTCATAAGTTCTGAATCAAAATTATTTACTTGAACATACTTATATTTGTTTTTAAGGTAGCTTCTTAACCAGGAGTATATTATCCCTCCTCTAATACCACATCTTTCTAGCTTCTTCATAAGTAAACCATAATCAATGGTATTAAAGGCTTTTTTGAGATCTACAAATACTCCCACTGTGTGTTCTTTGTCTATTGCAGTTGAAATTTTTTCTATTAGTTCCCTTAGTGCTAGTGAGGTACACTTTATCCTATTCTGTATAGTTGTGATAATGTAGGCAATGACTTGTATTTTTTTCAGAATGAATAAGCAGACACTGAAAGTTGGTATACTTTTTTTTAACACTACTTTTATAACTTTCAGGGCCAAAGAATTACATCATGAACATGAACCAAACAGTTTTACCAAAATAAACAATGTAAAAATAACTACAAGATCTAAGTTAAAAAAAGACAAAATACTAGTGTTATCAAATTAATGTCAATGATGGAAGAAACAAAAGACAGAGCTCAGACAAACACATTCAAGTACATTGCTCTGTGTAATTTAGTGTAATGTAGATTTTGCATATAGTCAAGTCAGTTTTATTGATATATAGAGACATATCACAACAGAAGTAATCTCAGGGACCTTTTCATATAGAACTGGTCTATGTGGTTTGATAAGATATTCCTCGTAAGTGCTGTGGAGGCACCCGCAAAAATAAAATGCGTGCACGGCTGTTTAAATTGCATGTGTGGCTCCTCTACATCTGTGCATGTTGATCTCATTTGTACTCATGGATTTTGGCAGAGATATGCTGTCATACAAATTCATGTTTTTGTTCTGTTCTGTAATTGTGGAAAGCTTCCACAAACATGTATAAAAAACAAAGCAGTTAATGCTTTAAACAAACAGTTACAATTTTGAGCTGTGTCTGAGAGAGAAATATATCTTATGTACAAATTATTATATTAATTGATAGGTCTGTTTCTGTCCTGTGTTTCTGATTGTAATTTCCTGCCCAAATAGGCCATAATACTGAATTTATTTAGGATTTCTACATAAGATATTGCTTAATGTAGTATATAAGCCATTCAGAATACCAAAGACAGTTCTTGCATAATAAGTTAAGGAAAAATTGAAAAATCAAATCATTGTCTGCAATATAAATGCACAATTATGAGTATCTTCATGAATGAAAGCATGAAAGCTTGTTCTGTTAGAGCTATAATAATCAAAATTCTACCAGAATCTTTGTTTGTTTTGTTTTTTTGGTTCATTGTAGACAGACACAGTTGTCTTATGCTCATTACTTTGAATGGAAAACAGTATTGGTGTATTGGTAGAAAAATACAAGGATTATAAAGAAAACATAAGTGTCTTTCACCATAGGTTCCAATTACAGCACATTTAAAACTGGGCCCAGATGAGAAGGCTGTCATATGGTTCCATCCCAGAATGGCAAGTCATTGACACACATCATCTTGTGTTTCTATCTATGATTCAGACACCCAAATACAATGGTAGACAGTACATATAGTGCTCTATACTAGAGCTAGTGTAGTGAATAGTGATTTCAGACACAGTATAGGGCTTTCCTGATGTCTTGGGTGTTGCAGATTTAGGTCTAAAATATCCATGCAACATATTGTGATATTTTATGTTTGTGACACCTTCAGGTGAGAACAGCACTGGAGCTAGTTCCTCTAAGACGATTCGGATCTTGTGTTGGATCATGACGGCGCCCATGAACATGGAATCCCGCACCAAGCACATCAAGGAAACATGGGCCAAGCGCTGCAACGTAGTGCTGTACATGAGCTCAGTGAAGACTGACTTTCCCACTGTGGAGTTAAATGTGAGTGAGGGGAGGGACAACCTTTACTGGAAGACCATCCGAGCCTTTCAGTACATCTACCAGCACCACCTGGATGAAGCAGACTGGTTCCTAAAGGCAGATGATGACACGTTTGTGGTCATAGAGAATCTTCGCTACATCTTGTCCAAATATGATACAGAGAAGCCTTTGTACCTGGGCAGAAGGTTTGCCCCTTTTATCAGTCAAGGCTACATGAGTGGAGGCGCAGGTTATGTTCTCAGTAAAGAAGCACTAAGAAGATTTATCAAAGGGTTTAACACTGGAGAATGCACCCATTTCTCTGACATTGAGGACATGGCTCTGGGGAAATGTATGGAGACAATGAAAGTGGAACCAGCAGACTCCAGAGATGTTAAAGGGAGACAAACATTTCACCCTTTCCCTCCAAACCGTTACCTGGCCAGACAGTTCCCAAGGCCACGACCTTGGTTTCTGCTTTATGAGCACTACACTCCAGCAGAGGTAAGAACACAATACACAAATTCTTACTGAGAATCTGGATTTAACCCATGCCCAAAGAAATTCCATGAAATAAGCCCAGTGTCTCAAGATGTCGGTAAGAAGCCTAGTGTCCCTTGGAATTCTGTTCATCTTGGACATTTCCACAAATGATGATTTAGCCTACGTCCAGTGCCAATGCAGGACATACTGTGTCTTTTATGTAGAGATGGAAAGTGAAGATGTGGAGTTCAGGGCAGTGTATGGATCTATAGCTTGTCCAACTTTTCTTGCTGGAGACTTGAATATGCATTCTGACCACCATAGACCTGGAACAAATGTTTGCCATATTTTATTTAGCCGTGCTAGCAACATGGCTCTAATAGATGGACTAACAATTTTGTACAGACATTCATGTTCCCCAGAATATGAATCCCACTGACATTATAAATTCCATGATTATTCCTCTAGTGCCACCACAAGGTTGACATTTGTAATTTTTAGTGAAATGTTTTTTAGTGAAAACTATTGCATGGGTTGTTGTGAAATCTCGTACATACATTCATGTCCTCCACAGCTTGAACTGACATATTTTCCATGATCTCCTGATTTTTCATTTCGCACCATCCTCAGGTCAAAATGTTTATTTGTCCACTTGATTTATGACCAAATACCCTCAAAATGGACATTCCTGATGAAATGATCAAATATTTCACCAAAAATCAAAGATTAGAGAACAGGTTTGTATATCAGAACTTTGTTTTTTCTTCTTTCCTCTCCCATTAATCATCTCACGACCCCTGAGATTTATCTGGAGACCCTTTGGAGGCGCCTGAAAAAAGTACTTCTACTTTAATACTTAAAGTACATTTTGCTGCTAATACTTATGTACTTTTACTCAAGTAGATTTTTTTCATGCAGGACTTTTACTTGTAATGGAGTATATTTACACTGCTGTATTGGTACTTTTTACTTAAGTAAAGGATCTGAATACTTCTTCCACCACTGGTGAACATGATAGTCTTCACAAACCAGTTGAAAGACTTTGCCCTTTATGATAATTTATTACATGGGACATAATGTCAATATTTACAGAACAGCCAGTGTTCCAGTCTGGCTATAAAACAGGAACTCTAACATATAGCAGGTACTCGGTTTTAGTGTCCAGAAACATGAGGCAACATTGATATCCAAGCATTGAGAGTGGCACCCTAATGATGAGTGGTGATCATCCCTTTAATTTAAAAAGGGAGCTCACCAGAACAGTATTAATTTGTTTTACTCATGATGACAGTTCTGTCTTATAAGAGAAGAACACATAATTACTTATTAGTTAACATGTTAAAATGGCAACCTTACATCAAGCATATAAAGATATTTTAGTAAAGCATACTCTATTAATAAAGGCATTTGTTGAAACTTCATAGTTAAAAAATCATTTATTTTTTATAGATTAGTAATAAGCACTAAATGACAAAAATTTTGTTGCGAGGTTGTGGGAAAATCCATTTGGTTGGGTGTGTTAAGGACAAGTCTGGCAATATTTTATTTCACTTTAGTCAGCAGATCTCATGAAAATACCAACTATGAATTGATCCCACAGATGTGGCCAAAAATATTGGTACCCTTCCACCTTTTTAAAAAAAAAAAAAAAAAAAAAAATCTCTGTATTAAGTTGAAACTGACAGAAGTATATGGTATTTATCATTATTTATTTCACATTAAATATAACTAAAACTTTGCTTTTCATTTACAACTTATTTTATTTAATACAATAAAACAAATGAAATTGGCAAAAATATTGGTACCCTTAACTTAATATTTTGTAGCACAGTCTTTGGAGGCAATAACTGCAATCAAGCACTTTCTGTAACTGTGAATAAGGTTTCTAAACTTCTCCATTGGTAGTTCGGTCCACTCTTCTTGAGCAAATTGCTCGAGTTCTCTCAGGTTTGATGGATGCCATCTCACAACTGCAAGTTTCAGCTCTTTCCATAGGTGTTCAATGGGATTCTAATCAGGACTCATAGCAGGCCACTTCAGAACAGTCCAACGTTTTCTTCTCATCCACTCTTTGGTGCTTTTTGATGTATGTTTGGGGTCATTATCCTGCTGGAAGACCCAGGACCTGCAACTAAGAAACAGCTTTCTGACACTGGGCTGTATATTTCACTCCAAAATAGATAGTCTTCTGATTTCATTGTGCCCTGCACAGATTCAAGGTCCCTAGTGCCTGAGGCAGCAAAGCAACCCCAAAAGATCACTGAGCTTCCTCCATGTTTCACAGGCATGGTGTTCTTTTCTTTGAAGGCTTCATTTTTTTCTTCTGTAAATATAGGGTTGGTGCGATTTACCAAAAAGCTCCTATTTTGTTTCATCAGTCCAAAGCACATTCTCCCAGAAGGACTGTGGCTTGTCAACATGCATTTTGGCAAAGTCTTGTTTGGCTTTTTTGTGTCTCCCTCTTAGAAGTGGGGTCTTCCTGAGCTACAGATGGTGCGACTTGAAACTATTGTACCTTGAACTTGAAGATCCGCTTGGATCTGTATTGAAGTTTTCCTTGGTTCTTTCACAACCATTCGAGCAATCCCTCTGTTCAATCTCAGGTCAATTTTCCTCTTGTGACCACATCCAGAGATGTTGGCTACAGTTTCATGAGCCTTAAACTTCTTAATAATATTGGCAACAGTGGTCACAGGAACATCAAGCTCTTTGGAGATGGTCTTGTAACTAGGGGTGGACGATACCCGCAAAATTCGGTTTTGATCCGATACCAATTATGGGGCCAGAATCACTGAGTGTGTCATGATTTATGAGGTGACTGCATCATCAATAGGCTAAATCTGAATACATTTCATGACAACTAAATGATTTGCCAATGGTGAGCAATCATTGCCACCTGTGAGACCAATGTTTGATTCCCAACTGAAGCATGTAGTATAGTTTTTTCAATTCCATTAAAATAATTAATTTAGATAACAAGTTTCAATGGGTTGAATATATTATTTGAATGTCTAAATATAGTCTATATTTAACCAATCTGCTAAAGTAACAACTAATGATGACCAATTAATTTGAAAATGTAACATTAACCAACGCTGAAGATCCGATTTGACTAAAGTATTAATTTCAGTACTATGTACTCTATACCTGGATATTCCTTGCTCTCTGAAAAGAGTCGGGTGTCTGTCTGAGTCATTTCCCTCCTCCTCCCTTCTTTTCTGTTGCAGCTTGAGTTCTCTTTCTCATGGTTTGTCATGTGTTTGTATTCATTGACAGCTGTCATATAGCTCCACACGATGCTCCTCTTACATTCAGCCATCACTGCATTCATGTGTCAGATTGGTGCCATTAGTCAGGGTGCGCACCGCGTAGCTTCAATGTTTGAGTGCACACATGACATGACAATGGCAGTGGAGAAGCAAAGAGAGCATACACTAAGATATGTTCACTGTTCACAACAACAGAACATTGCACTGACAGTTCTACTCTTTAATGAAATGGGTGCAACAAAGAAGAGAGAAAGTGAAACATTGATCCTATTGACACTAGAATCGATCTTCAAAAACAAAATGTAGTTTCTGTAGTATTGATATTTTGGGTTTGATCTGCTCACCCCTACTTGAAACCTTTATGTTGACCATTCTAATGTCTTGAGACCACTCTCTAGTTTTCCTACTGTTTTCCATGTTCAATGTAATACACATAGTGGCACAAAACCGCAGAAAGAGTAATTTTCTCCTTTTAAACTGGCTGCATGGGTGATTATAAGATTGAAAATACCTGTGATACTAATTAAACGGCAATCTGCTTCAAGTATCACTATACATAAATTATTTCTTACAACTTCTAAAGGGTACCAATAATTTTGTCCAGGCTATTTTAGAATGTCTTTGTAGAATGAATTCAGTTATTTTCACAACTTTTTGTTTTGTTCCACTGCAAACCAAACATAGAGATGCATTGATAATAAAATATATTTTAATTTCAACACTGTTCAGGTTGTTTCTGTTCAGATGGTGCATTATTTTAATAAAATGCAAGGGTACCAATAATTTCAGCCTAATCTGTACTTACAGGAACTGTTGTAGATGGATAATGAGATAAACACTACTTTGATCACAAGGAAATTCAAATGCCATTGTAGCACAATACAGACCAATTCAGACTATTGGTCAGTAGTAAAAATAAACTACAGAATAAGATTAAAGACAAATGGTCAAATGGAAAAGCTATACCTATATAGACTTGAATGTGAAAGTTTTGGAGGAAATGTAGAGTTTAATTCATGGTAACTTCACATCATGCGGGTTGAAAAAAGCAAAGTGAAGAGCCTGATACGACTCATGCTGTACTGCTGGAATGAATGCTGTGGAAATGGACATCATGCTGAAATTATACAGACAACAAGTCAACATGGAGGATATGTTGAGTTTATAAACTGGGGAACAGGGGATTAGAAATAAAGGCCTGTCTCTAATAAAAGCCTCTGAGGTAAATAAAGGCCCTGGCCACTGTTTGAGAATTTACAGTAATGTGTTTTTCTTTCTCTTTCTCCAGGGTCCAGACTGCTGCTCAGATTTTGTTGTGTCCTTTCACTACATATATGCTGTCCAGCTGTATGCTTTGGAGTACCTGACGTACCATCTGCGGCCATATGGATACAAATATAGATTTGATCCAGATGAAAAAATAGCATTTAATACCACAACTAAATCTATGTAAAGTGTTTGTGTCTGCACTACAACCTCTGCATTAATTGGAGGAGAGGTCGAGGGTATCCACAGGTTTCAAAGCCAAGCTTAACTTATTTACAATATTATATTTAATCTTTATATAAAAATCTTTGTAAGGCTTTTCAGGGGTAAAGACCTGGCAACACCCTCCGCCTGTTCAGGTATTCTTGCCAAGGTCTGATTTCAACTGTGAAAACTGTGTTCATGTTGTTTGGGGGTGTGAGTGTTTACTAATCTGTCTCATTGTGTGTAATAAGAAAAGAAACAAATTTTAAGATGGTGCAGACCCTCAATCTGGTTTCCTTATTTTTGTACTTTATGAAGATGCTACAAACTTTTATGGGTAAAACTGGAGAAAACTCCAGTGTATTTATATGAAGGGGTATCTTTAAGCAATTTACAGAACAGGCTAACTGATCCAAATGGTAAACAACATTTAAAAAAAAATAACGCAAGTTGCGTTGTGAAGAACAGACTTTATAAATGAAATGAATTTTAGGAATAAAAAATTATATGATGATACCTGCTTCACCTGCAGACAAAGAGACGGTTTCTCATATACAGGTCTCCCAAAGTAAATGACTGTCACATATTCGTGCATACAGTTACAGTACCTCAAGGACCAGTGTGTAGGATTTAGCGGCAGCTAGCTGTGAGGCTGCAGATAGCAACCAACTGATAACCCATCCCTCCCCCCCTTCAAGTGTGCAGGAGAACTTATGGTGGCCACGAAACTCATGAAAAACATGAAAGGCCCTCTGTAGAGCCAGTGTTTGGTTTGTTCATTCTGGGCTACTGTAGGAACATGGTGGTGCAACATGGTGGTGCAACATGGTGGGCTCTATGTAGATATAAAGGGCTCTTTCTAAGGTTAATGAAAACACAATGATTCTTATTTTCATGGGATTATACACTAATTAAAACATGAATATATTCAATTTCTAACAAGTTTGTTCCACTAGATGCCACTAAATTCTACACACTGGACTTTAACAGACAGTACAGTACATAGCACATTAAACACTAATTGTAGTATTCAGGTAAGCATGTGGAAAGCAGCATAAAGCAAACTATCACACTATTTTAACAACTATCATATATTTAGAATATCCTCTGACCTAGTTATTGTGTGAATGACAAATTGAAAAAAGGCTGAGTCACTTTTGATCCACATTTAAAATACCTTTGCAGTTTGGGGCGTCCTGGTAGAACACTGGAGTCAAACCCCTAAATCCTACCCACCCACCTGTTGCTGTTTGCCATCCCTGCTCTTTCTATTTGTAAACGTCTACTGCCACTTAGAAACTGTTTACGTCTGCCATTAACATGTGATCTGTATAAACTATCTGGATAACGAACATGAACACCTGTTAATATGATCAGACTGGCAAGACCACATCGTAAAAATCACATTGCAATCAGATCTCATCCAGGTGTAATTGCAAGCTGTACAGTGGGACAGTATTCTTTGAAAATGCAAATTGAATGATCACTTAACTCCTGCTAGCTTAAAGGATGGGTTCAACGTTTTCCAAATCTGTCTTAAAACAACAGTCAAGTGTCCATATGAACAGTGAAAGCGGTTTTCCTCACTGTAATCATTCCTCTTGTTCACACTAGCTATTGAAAGGTCCCCTTCAAATGTGCTTTCAATGTACAGAGTGTGGGAGAAAACCTTCAGCTAACTAGATGACTTCAGGTCCTCACCACACTGCTCAATTTCTCATAAAAGCAAACACATCGTTCTCAATGAGTTTGATGTAGAAACAGGTTTACTGTAAATCAGAGTACATGTAAACCGAGGGGGTCCATGGAGCAACTGAAAAAGTATCATTAAAGCACATTCATTAACTTCTATCGCTCCAGTTGTGGAGTCAAACATTAACCCACTCCCATCACTGCCTATCTATACTTCATGCAAATATAATTGTTCCCAACCTTGATCACACCACCATCCTGTTCTCCCTCATTCCATTCCCACACTCTGTACTTCTCTGTTTCATCCACAAACTAATAATGTTATGCATTCCTCAGTGGCCAATATGTTTATGGGAGAAGACATCAAATACATGCCTGTGTCATCCAGTTCCAAATGTCAGTGTATTCTGAGGCACATCTAACATTTGTCCATTCAGTAAGACTGAAAGACTGGAATAGAAGAATAATGATTTTACAAATTATATAAAATAACGGATTCATTGCCAAAGTAAATGATTATACAACTTGATCAGTACTATACTGATAATGTCTAAACAGGTAAAAATGTCCCCACAGGAGCCCCTAAGGGGACATGGGCAAAAAGAAAAAAAAACATCAAATTTCAGTTGCGCACAGTTTTTAAAGAGGGATCACTCATGTAGTCGTGAGTGATCTGGTGCTTGTTTTATGAAACTTTTACGGTATGTTTGAGTTTTGTGTTGTCATGTGTGTATATGCATTGTTGAGTCTTGTGTAGTTTAATATGTACTTTACTGTTGAGTTTTATGTAGCTTTTAAAATACAATAAAATAAAATACATAAGTGCATTATGAAGGGATGTTCCAATGGTCAGTATGAACAGGAGGAATGATTACAGCAAAAAAAAAAAAAAAAAAAAAAACAATTTCAATGTTCATTTGGGCTCCTGACTGTAGTTTTAAGACAGACTTCAAAATTGTGAATCTGTCCTTTAGGCCCAGGGATATCATTTTACACACTCCCCATGTATGTTTTAAGGAACACCTCTTCCCTCCCTAACACAAGGGTTTGTTCTTCGCTTTATGCATGGTTTGATGACGTCAAGTTGATGACGTAGTTATCCTAGCTCCGCCTAACGTAAACCTAGAGCTGTCTAATCAGTGTTAAACTGGAAACACCTGTGTGTCAGGGACTGACTGTGTGAACCTGTGTGCGCGCTGCCTCTGTCGCCTTCTGGAGGGTGAACAGAAAGAAAACTGCAGCTTTGGGCTCATTCATGTCGGAGTAAAGTAACTGGACATTAGCTTATTTATTCATTGTTCTTCAGCAGTTCATGGTTTTATTGTGACGTTGTCAGTTCAACTTCCTCTTAACTTCTGGAATCTGTCCAAATGATCATTGTTCTCATACTGTAGAGCGGATTGCTGAGGTACAGCCGTATTCAACTGTAATTACTCATGTACTCAGATTAATCAAGAGGATGCGGAATATTACTTCTAATGTAATCTTCACCACTGGGCTGATAATGGGATTCCTCTCCCTTCGCTGTATGCTGGACTCGAACCTTTCCACAGGACCTTTTTTGAGAGACGCCAGACATGGAGGCAAACGCGGTTTACAGCATGCACACCCAGGTAGGGCTATTTAATGTTTAATGTTTTATTCATTTTTCAAATTAGGTAGAAGTTTGTAGAAGAAGATGACGGCTTTTTTCTTAAGTATTAATTTGTGTCGGCGCTGCCCGTTAAAAAAGAATTTCCAAAAAAACGAACATTAAAACAGCTAGCCTACATAGTAAGTTTAAATGTTGTATAAATTTCACGTTAAATTGTCAAAGCAAAATCAAGGCTACATATTCCGTTTATATAGCCTAGTTTAAATGGGCATATTTCATTTGGAGATGTCAAATGTGGACGTACTATATATTTATTGGATCTCAATGAGTTGCCGTGAAATATTGCCGTTTCGCCCCCCGGTGAATATAAGTAGTCTTTGACTAAGAGTTTGAACTGTCTTTAATCCAGTCAGTGCTGATATGTAAATGGAGCAAACAAAGGAGGTGTGTGTGTATGTGTGAGAGTGATTTTCAGGTTGCATGAAACTAAAACGGAATTTAATGGTGGGCCAAAACCTTTTTTATCAGCTGACAAAACTTGACAGCTGCTGGTGTGCAGTCAAACAATAATGTGGGTGTCTCTTTATAAACTTGCCAAACACTAAACAGAAGAGAAGCAAATTTACTTTCACAGAGGTCAATTCACCTAAGGCCACAGGGATGCATTAAAATATTTCCAAACACAATGAAGAGGAAAATCAAAGTAGAATAAAATAAAATAAAAGACAAAAGATACACAATTAGCTATCATACAGTTTCAGTGCAGTAATAAACAGTCCATATTTTAACAAGGAAGGTGCAGTAGAGATAATTATACCAACACCATGCCCCCCCCCCCCCCCCCCCTTCTTTTTTAGACAAGATGAACTAGCTGGACTAGCTCATGACTGTGCCAGATCAAATGTTTCATCATCAACAGTAAGGCTGCACCAGCCCTGATGTTTTACCTGTTTATTTGCTTACACCTCTATCAGAGGAGTCTGGGTGCAGTGTGACTGTAAACCAGATTGAAGATGGTCCAAAATGCCATTTACAAAGAACAAAGTAGTTAAGTTGAACAAGTCCATGTAATAGACACATAGTTTACTCTATAGTGAGCAAAAAAATCTGAAATGTATGAATCATTTTGTGTCAACACTGACAGGTGTAACAGTTGCATGACTGCAATTTCAGCATCTATGAAAAGTGACATATGGCCCTGGGATTGTTATGAGCAAGTATTGTACACACCTTTTTCATTTCATTATGGGAAATTCGTGAGGGTACTATATAGAGCATGAATTTACACTCAGGATTCAGACACTCAAATAAAATGGTGGCTAGTACATGTAGTGCACTGTACAGCGTGATTTCAGACACAGCATAGGGCTTTTCTGATGTGTTAGGTGTGGGTGTTGCAGATTAAAGTCTTTAAATATCCATTCAACAAATTTCTGATATTTTGTGTTTGTGACACCTCCAGGTGAGAACAACAGCTCCTCAGCTAATTCCTCTGCGACAGTTCGGATCTTGTGTTGGATCATGACGGGGCCCAAGAACTTGGAATCCCGCACCAAGCACATCAAGGAAACATGGGCCAAGCGCTGCAATGTAGTGCTGTATATGAGCTCAGTCAAGACTGACTTCCCCACTGTGGAGTTGAACGTGAGTGAGGGAAGGGAAAACCTTTACTGGAAGACCATCCGAGCCTTTCAGTACATCTACCAGCACCACTTGGATGAAGCAGACTGGTTCCTAAAGGCAGATGATGACACGTTTGTGGTCATAGAGAATCTTCGCTACATCTTGTCCAAATATGATACAGAGAAGCCTTTGTACCTGGGCAGAAGGTATACCCCTTTTATCAGTCAAGGCTACATGAGTGGAGGAGCAGGTTATGTTCTCAGTAAGGAAGCACTAAGAAGATTTATCAAAGGGTTTGACACCGGAGAATGCACCCACTTCTCTGACATTGAGGACATGGCTCTGGGGAAATGTATGGAGACAATGAAAGTGGAACCAGCAGACTCCAGAGATGTTAAAGGGAGACAAACATTTCATCCTTACCCTCCAGATTATTACTTGGTCAGACAGTTGCCAAGACCACGACCTTGGTTTCTGCTTTACGAGCACTACACTCCAGTAGAGGTAAGAACACGATACACAAATTCCTACTGAGAATCTGGATTTAACCCATGCCCAATCAAATTCCATGAAATAAGCTCAGTGTCTCAAGATGTCAGTAAGAAGCCTAGTGTCCCTTGGAATTCTGTTCATCTTGGACATTTCCGCAAATGATGATTTAGCCTACCTCCAGTGCCAATGCAGGACATGCTGTGTCTTTTATGTAGAGGTGGAAAGTAAAGATGAGTTCATGGTGGTATATGGATCTGTAGCTTGTCCAGCTTTTCTTGCTGGAGGCTTGACTTTGCATTCTGACCATCATAGACCTGGAACAAATGTTTGCCTTATTTTGTATAGACATTCATGTTCCCCAGAATATGAATCCTACTGACATTGGTGATTCCATGATTTTTCCTCTAGTGCCACCACAATTGACATTTGTAATTTTTAGTGAAATGTGTCAACTATTGGATGGATTGCTGTGAAATCTGGTACACACATTCATGTCCTCCACAGCTTGAACTGACATCTTTTCTGTGATCTCCTGACTTTTCATTTAGCACCATCCTCAGGTCAAAATATTAATTTGTCCAACTGATTTATAATGAAATACCTTCAAAACGGACATTCCCATCAGCCCCAGCTGTACTTTGTGTTTGGTGCTGATTAGTACATTTTGGCATGTTAAACTAGAATGATGTAACCTGATGCGCCAGATGGTTTGTTACACAGAACTATCTGAGATGTTATCCATATAAACTGTTTGGAAAAGGGCAGGCACTTTCAAAATATACTTGTCAGGTGAGTGGATGAACCATCTCTCTGTCACCGTCTATCACCGTCTTACGTTGTGAGGCAGCTGGATTCGCAACGCTAATTGGTTCGGACACAAGTGCATAACTTGAAGCCTGACAAGATGGATTCTCACGTGATCTTGTGATGATGTGATCTCGCAAATGCAGCTGCCTTGCAATGTAAAGAATGATATACATGATAAACATAATGCCTGTTTATCAGCATGGTAGCATTGTCATTGTGCGCACGCTGACTTTAGCATTTAGCTCAAAGCACAGCTGTGCCTATGTACAGCTTTACAGAGCTACTAGCATGGCTGTGAGTCCTTGAGCTTTTTTATTTTCCATATTCACAAGATTTCCCTTACCTCAACCTGAATTCATAGTCCATGCACACTGGACATCAATAAACACTGGTACTGAATGGTATTTGGAGTTTTGCAGAATCATCCAGTATCCATGTTCCTGTCTGACAATTGGGTGCTTTATGCCAGGAACCAATTAGAAATCCATTTTTTTACTTTCATTAATTCACACAATGACACTTGATCTAAAAAAAAAAAACAAGACAATTGTCCTGGGGAACCTGTTAAAACCACCAAGAGCATGTAGTTCAGAGCAGGCTTAGAGGGCAAGTTGGCCAACTTTGGGGTAAAAATGTAGAAGATACTAGCTGTTGTTCAAACTGTTTTGTTGCCATCATGACTGAAGACCAAACCAACAAGGAGTTGATTGTTAATGGCAAAAGCAGTCACAATTCCTACTGGAGCCCAGTATGGCCAACAATACTGCACTCACATCAATTACTCATCTGATTTAGTATTGCAACCTCGTCAGACTCACAATGTACAGTTCAGATTTGTTTTTTTTTTTAATTTTAAACTTGCCTTCAGCCACAACGCTGACTCAAGTGACATCCCATCACCCCAAAACACTTGGTGAATGTGATGTCTTCATAAACTAGTTGAAAGACTTTGCCCTCCAAGACAATTTATTACTCCTCTGAGAATCATCACCTTATCATGGTGGAGGGGTTTGAGTGTCCCTGTGACTGTGGGAGTTGTGTTGTTGGGGGCAATAGCCCCTGGTAGGGTCTCCCAAGGCAAATTGGTTCCAGGTGAGGGTGTAGACCAAGAATGACCTCAGTGAAGCAACATCTCAGGCGTGTGGGAACCTTGCCCGGAAGAGGGAGATTGGGGCACCCTCCTGGAGTCAGGCCTGGGAGGGGATCTTGCTGGCGAGCATGAAGTGGCCGGGCTTTAACCTATGGGGCCTGGTCCGGCACAGCCTGAAGAAGTAACATAGGTTCACAGTTTTTCAGGTCTGTCTTAAAACAACAGTCATATGAACACTTAGTTTTTTCCTGGCTGTAATAATTCCTCTGTTCAAACTGGCTTCAAATGTGCTTTCAGCACATGGTACTGTACAGCAGCAGCATTGTGTGTCCAAGGCAAATTTTCCTCTGGAACAAAATTTTATCTTAGGAAATGGGGACCAAAGTCCACAGTGTGTCATTTGAAATGCATTTAAAAGTTGATGTGAAGCTTACACAAGGCTTCATCTACTTGATTTGACTCATTTGGATGCTGAAGCTTCATATTAGCTTCAGATAAACTTTGAAATGCATTTTTATGCAGAAGGAGGACTGTGGATTTTGTCCCCCATCACTTACATTGTAAGGGCATTATGAAGGGATCTTCTAATGGTCAGTATAAACAGGAGGAATGATTGCAGCAAGAAAAACATGCTTCAGTGTTTGGGCCCCTGAGTGTTGTTTTAAGACTTGGAAAAATTGTGAACCCGTCCTTTAACCTCTATTACCATCAATTCTCACATGAAAGCGAGTATTCAAATCATGGCAGAACAAGTAATACCTGTGCTAATAAAGACCGTAGGGGGAAAAAAACATTGATGGGGTAATGCAGCAACAAAGTAGAACTATTGTAGTCTACTACACATGGGATAGATTGGATGAATACTTCTTTGATCACAAGGAAATTCAACTGTCATTGCAGCACAATACAGACCAATTCAGACTATTGGTCAGTATTAAAAATAAACTACAAAGTAAGATAAAGGAAAAGCTGCAAGTCTTTAATGTGAAAGTTTTGGAGGAAATGTAGAGTTTAATTCATGGTAACTTCACATCATTCAAGTGGAAAAAGGCAAAGTGAAGAGCCTGACACGACTCATGCTGTACTGACGGAATGAATGCTGTGGAAATGGACATCATGCTGAATTTATACAGACAACAAGTCAACATGGAGGACATGTTGAGTTTATAAACTGGGGAACAGGGGATTAGAAATAAAGGCCTGTCTCTAATAAAAGCCTCTGAGGTAAATAAAGGCCCTGGCCACTGTTTGAGAATTTACAGTAATGTGTTTTTTTTTCTCTTTCTCCAGGGTCCAGGCTGCTGCTCAGATTTTGTTGTGTCCTTTCACTACATACATGCTGTCCAGCAGTATGCTTTGGAGTACCTGACGTACCATCTGCGGCCATATGGATACAAGTACAGATTTAATCCAGATGAAAAAATAGCGTTTAATACCACAACTAAATCTATGTAAAGCGTTTGTGTCTGCACTAATTGGAGGAGAGGTCGAGGATATCCACAGGTTTCAAAGCCAAGCTTAATTTATTTAGCTCTGATTTCATCTGTGAAAACTGTGTTCATGTTGTTTGGGGGTGTGAGTGTTTACTAATCTGTAATCTAATTTAATTTAATCTGTAATTTATGAAGATGCTACAAACTTTTATGGGTAAAACTCCAGTGTAAATGGCAAACATTTAAAAAAAAAAACCAAAAAAAAAAAACCACAAGTTGCATTGTGAAGAACAGATTTTATAAATGAAATGGATTTTAGGAATAAAAAATTATATTATGATACCTGCTTCACCTTTTTGCTTCACAAAGTAAATGTCAACACTGTCAACATATTTGTGCATACAGTTATAGTTCTTAAAGGACCAGTGTTTAAGATTTAGTGGTGGCTAGCTGTGAGGCTGCAGATTGCAAGTAACTGAAGATTGCCAAATATAATTTTGCCAAATATAATTTTGCAAAATAGTTTGGGTGATGGAGATGTCTACATATTGAGATCCTATCACAATGTGCATAGAATTAAGATAACAAAAGTGCTAATTAATACAGTATAAATGGAAAAGCTCATGGAACAGATATTATTGGATCAACAGGACTGATAACCACCAGCTTTATGTACTCAAAAAGTCAAATGTCATATGTGTTGCGCGTGAGTTGCACTTTTGAAAACAGTTATTGAAATGGGCAATCTTTAAGAAATTATATTTTATTTATTGAAAAAAGTTTGTTGTTGAACTACAATGTTCTGAATTTACTATTCCTTCTGGTGCTTTTACAGTGTTAAACAATAAAACAATATATTTTACAGTCAAGTGTGTCTCTTTTCATACAACATTCATCATATTGGAGGTTAATATGTTAGCATGAACTACAGTAAAATACAGTAAGGCTTGAGAAAGGAACATCAAAGCAACTACAACATAAAGTGAAAATACCATAAACAGGTTAAGATTACAGTCTGTTTAGTTGGACAATTCTCACAGAAAAACTGACCCACAAAAACCGTATACAACAAAACACAACTTAATCCCAGATTTTAATAAACTAAAGTGAAATATAACAAGATTCATATATTGTCAGGGTCCATAGACTACATATTTAACAACAGTATATACAGTGCAGTAGACTATATTCACAGTGCAGGTGTAAGTGCCGCAATTCAGATTTTTTTTGTTATGTGAGATGTTTTTCAGTAAGAGTGTACAAGGATTATTCTTTGAGGACACAAATCTGATACTTCATATGGCAAAATACAGTAACTGTTCTCAGATAATGAATGTCAATTCTAAAACTGACAGTCATGTTTTGTTTGACAGGCATGCATGCACTGTTATATGGAATAGATGGAATTTGCTGATAGTGATGTAGCGTGCATCCACTGAGATGTGAAACCTCTATGTCCATTGATGCATTCTTTAGTTTCTTTTTTAGCTGGCCTTCCTCTGTTTGCTTGCTGCTCTTGTTGTAATGTGTTATGTAATCCTGCTCAGAGAGTGACAAACTAAATAAACACTCAGAGTGAGCTGCACTTTCAGAGATTTAATCCGCTTTAAACCATCTCCTAATACAATGTAAATGTGAGAAGAAAAGGCTGCTCTCTCATTTTGACGTTTCACACACCACCTTGTATTTTACACATGTGCACTTGTTACTGAGTTTTATCAGCTCAGGGAACATTTTGCAGTTTGTGGGACAGTGGAAGAAGTAGAACAGGTTTTGCTAATCCGATAGGACTGAATGATGGTGTTGGCATCTATCAGGAAAATAAACAATGGAGGAAAACAGGTGA
This sequence comes from Thunnus thynnus, assembly GCF_963924715.1. Taxonomy (NCBI): domain Eukaryota; kingdom Metazoa; phylum Chordata; class Actinopteri; order Scombriformes; family Scombridae; genus Thunnus; species Thunnus thynnus. The sequence continues at coordinate 28,406,773 of NC_089531.1, forward strand.
TTATGAGAAGTGTAGTGACATGTAAGATACTGTATAGCTGATTGTTCTGTCTTGTCTCATTTGCTTATTTGTAACTGTTACACACACATACTAGTCTCTTCCTGACTGACACAGCTTTGGATTTGTTTACAATGAGAGTATGAGGGCCACTGTTAGTAACATTAAGAGATTCTGACGTTAGGAGAATGAAGATGTAATATTTATATAATAAGGTTATACGAGACAATTTTCATAATTTTAGAATAATGTTGTAGTAACCAGTCAGCTGGTTATATTAGGAGAAAGACGCTGATGAAGATGGAGCTGCCAGGTGAGAGGAAAAGAGGAAGGACAAATAGGAGGTTTATGGATATAGTGAGGGAGACATGCAGGTTGTTGGTGTGACAGAGGAAGACACAGAGGACAGGAAGAGATAGAGATAGATGATCTGCTGTGGCGACCCCTAACGGGAACAGCCGAAAGAAGAAGAAGAGGAAGAAGTCAACTGTGAGAGCAGTCTGTCAGTTTACATATCAAATTTAAAGATGTGGAGGTTTTACAGAGAATCACTTTCTTATCATATTTTACAACACTGAAAATATAAATTATGACTTTTCCTCAAAATATTATGATGTCTATCTTGTAAAATTATTAATTTATTCTCAAAATATTAATTATTTTTCTTGGAAAACTATAACTTCCAATTGTTTCTGTAATATTACAGCTTTATTTACTAAATAGCACAGCTTTTTGTTTAAATTACAGTTACGTTCTCAAAATGTTATAACTTGATTCTGGAATTTCTTTTGTTCACTGAAAACTATGACTTTATTTGTAGAATTACAACTTTATTCTTGTAATATTTTGGCATATTGTTTCAAAATTATGACATTTTTCTTGTAATATTATGAATCCTTAAAATTAATAAAAATTTAAACTTTTTTTTTCACAATATTTTGACTTTTTTTCTCAAAACCTGAGATTTATTTTGCCCAACAGTGGCCCTAATACTTATATGCCTATAATTAAATGAAATTACATTTCAATTTGGTAAGCTCAGTGGTGACAAGGTCAGACGGTCTTCACAGGGAACATGTTTGTCTTTTGCAGTCCTGAGTTTTGTTACAGAAATGAGGAGCAAATATATTATTACCCCTGGAGTATTAATGCTGTTCAAGTGGAGCTTAAATTAGTACTTTTCCATGCTGTTTCACTTACTAAGAATATTTCCTACCTTTAGTGGTATCTAGCTATACAGATAGTTTTGGTTTAACCAGGTTTTGAGATATCTGTCTCTGAGATTTCTGTCTCCACCCAAATACAATAAAAGTGGGTGGAATTTCATTTGCACTGAAGAATTACATTAGTAAAATTACATTATGTTTTACTAATTACACTAGTAAAATCTCTTTAAAGAAACAGTGTCCCGGTTATGATGGAAATTCTGATAAAACACAGACAAAAGCTTTCATACATTTCATACATTCAACACTGTTTCTTGGGTAGAAAGTAGTTCCAATGTAAACCCCTGACAGTGAGGTGTTTATCAGAGTAACAGGGACACTGTTTCAAGAAAGCTGATTTTTTGAAAGTAATTTTTCAATGCTGTGAGCACCACAAACCAGTATCAGGTTGGAGGCAGATATCTCAGAGGCAGATATTACAAAAGCTAGACTGAAAACAATCTGCCTGACTGGGCACCACTATAGGTAAAATGATATTTTTTGTTATTTGGGTGAACCAACCCTTGCACTGGTAATCTTTAATGTCACTTCAGTTATGTTTGTGAATAAATTTATGTGGTTAAAAAGTATGGAATAGATCTTTCAGAAGAAAATATCCATTCAATATGTAAAGCAAAGCCTTTGCTGTGTGAACAGAGTAACTCAACTTATTTCTGGTACAGATATTACTAGTTATCCCAAATGACAGCTGATTTGTGTGTGCAGCAGTTCAGAATTGTGCACCTGCAGTGTGAATGTAGCCTGTGAGACAATGAGGAGCTCTCCATCGTCGCCTTCACCCACAGTAGAGCAGTCCAGAGAGTGTGACCACAGCAACAGCTGCTAGCTGGAGCTCTGGTCAAACAGTAAAGCCTGCGTCATCAGTCCACTCTGTTCCTCTGTGACGCTGATGGAGCATGTTAGCTTTGCACACGCCCTTTTTTCCAAACACAGTCTGTTACGTGTAGACGCAAGAATTCTTGCAACTGGCTTCAGTCTCAAAGTTGTTTGCATTTCCCTGGCAGCCTCCGTACCAGAACTGGGCACAGGCGTTGGCCTCAGGGTCGTAATACCACTTAACGACATACTGCCGACAGGGACCTGGGTCCAGAGGCAGACCACAGCCCTCATCTGAAAGGTCAAAATGGGTGCAAAATGGGTGAGTGAACTGCTCATAAACATTGCCTTCATTTTAATGGCTGTTTTAACATGTTGCAGGTCACTTATTCAAGTTCAAACAGGGGACATCTGAAAAATAACCTGGTTTTAACATGTCTTTTCACCGGGGTATCAAAACTGTTTTTTTTCTTCACAATGTAAATCATTGCTACTGAAGTATTGTACTTTGATAAGCCACATTTTGGATTAGGTCTAACTATCATTAGGTCCCTTTCTGACCAGGGCCTGTATTTCAAGCATCTGAGAATCATTAATAGGAATTGTGCTGGGAAATATTTAACAAAGGGAAGCAGCAAGATTTCTAACTAGAGCAAACACAGGATGTGATAAAAAACGCTTTGCACAACCTGAGAAAATTCCTGTCATCTTTGTGGCTGTTGTGCTCAGCAAAATCCAAGTGCTAAAGCACCTTGTGATGTAACTGATACGTATGTGTGTGGCTCTGGAACTTATCAGTGGATTTCATTTGTTGCAGTTCTACTTGTTTACCTGAAACAGGCGAGTCTGTCAGCAGTGGAGGAGGAGGGCTGGCTGGAGACTCTGTGCTCTCTGCCTCATATAGCCAGTCAGTTGGAGTCTGGGGACCCACCACAGAGGTCACCCCAGGTCCCTGCGTCCGTCTACCAGGAGAGGCAAACATGATGTCTGGAAGTTCATTCCAGGGCTCCACCAAGAGTTTCCTGTCAACCAGGTTCTCTTCCACCCGTCCTGACTCGAGGGGCTGTGGAGTCAGCGCTGTTTCTGCCTCCACTGGAAGTTCAAGCTAGGAAGCAGAGGAGCAGCTCAGATCAGATATACCCTTATAGTTCAGGCACACTAAAGAGCAGTTAACATAACACTTTTTAATGCAGTCTAATGCAGTCTTTTAAAAGGCAGTCAGTGGAGAAACAAAGTCCCCTAATTTCAATGAATTAATTTCAATTGCTAATGTTTTAAAAAGACAAAATGCACCATTTTCAATAATTATTCCATCTGAATACATTACATTTTAACCATTTACTTTACTTCGAGGCTGAGCTGAACACAAACACAGATACAGTCAGTGCATCCATTGCTAGCTAGCTTACAGCTAATGTAATACTTGCAGTACAACAGTGACCATTGTAAATGACTTTGGTGTAAAGTCAAGAGGTTGTGTTATGTAGCACAACATGCTAGAGAAGCTCTGTAAACAGAACTACATACCCACACATGTGCAGTGACATCTGCCTTACACAGAGCGCAGACTAAAAACGTGATTGCAGTTATCGACTCAACTAAACAAACTAAAGTGACCAAACTCTTCATAACGAAGGAACATGTCTAATGTTTAATGTAATACATCAGGAATAAGATATATCAGGCTTTGGATGCACACAATATGTGTTAGTAGGATGAGTTTGTTGTTGGTTTGGTTCTGCAAGTGAGATTTGTTGACAATGAGAAAAAATTGGAAAATTGCCAGCCTTATCCTTTAAGGTGTTTTCAGACAAAAAAGGCAAATTTTTGAGGAAGCATGATTGAAAGTCAATGGAAAGATGCAATTAGAGGCAGATTCTCCCAGAGCAGCATGAATTAACACAAAGAAATGTCCACACAAGTTGGAAATGTTTCAACTTGAGCAAAAGAATCTCTGAGCTTTATGAATCTGCTTCATAAACCTACAGACATGAGAGGAAATGGGATGTTTCTGGTGAAGTCAGAGTTCAGTCAGAGGCTACTGAACAGAAACACATGGAATGTTGCTAGCTAGCTTATAGCTAATGCACATTTTGAATATTGGCTGTTGTGGGAGAATAAACACAAAAGATCCAGCAGTCAAGGAATGACACAAGGAAAAAAATTGCATTCTGTCTGAGCACACAGTAAGAACTGCTCCCAGAAATAGTGCTAGCAAATAATAGCAAATAATGAGTATTCATGTAATTGTGTATTTAAAACTTGAGGTCAACAGTTTTCTTAAAAACAAATTGAATGGTGTTTTGTACAGTAATATTCACCACCTGAAGACTGAGGTTAACAGTATTTTCATGTAGTTTTCACAAGAGATGAAAGCGGCATTACTGGTATGTTTTCCTCCTCTGGTAACTCTTGGGTGCGGCTGTCTTCTGGAGTCTCTGGCTGGATTTCCACAGGTGGAAAGACAGAGTTTGGTAGAAACACCATTGTGTCATCCTGCTCACAAATCTGACCGAGTATCTTGCTTTCCAGAGCTGTGCCAAAACAAAGATATAATACAATTAGAAAAGTAAATACATTTGATAAATAATGAATGTAATCTCACAATAGTATTGTGTTGACTCATTTTTAAAGACTGCCAGTGACACATTTGTGACTTGTTGGGCCACATGCCATAGCACTGTTGATACGTCTGTTACAGGCTAAGCTACAACATGTATTTAAGATCTTGAGGCTGTTAGAAGCTTTTGTTACTTTTGACAAAGCTAGTTCACTGAACACATTGCAGACAAATGGACATGTGCCTAACACTGACTGAGAATTTTCATCTTAGAGTTAAAAGTTTATAGTACTGTAATAATAAAATTTATTTTTTAAAATGTTGGATTGTTCCTTTAAGATCTTGCTATAAATAACCAGTGTGACAGTGATCAGTTCTTTAAAGGAACAGTTCAACATTTTCAGAAGTTAGATGTGAAAATTGCTATCAACCACGTGTGAAATAGTTCAACATTTTAGGAAATACATGTGTGGTGATGGGGTGTGGTTTGGACTCAGCTGCAGGGGGGGGATGGGTAGGAGTGGCTCATGGGAGCAGTGCCAGCGTATGTCTAATTGGCACAGGTGCTACCTGTTGTCTGATTATTCTCTGTCCTTTTTATGCAGTAGCATGCTGGACCTGAGAGACACACAGACACACTGGAGCCAAAGAATGATGGGCGCGCCAGCCCTCAGTTATAATTGTATATTGATTCTGTGCTGTTTGAGAAACTGGACTGTGTGCCCTCTAGAAACATTAGGCAAGTGAGTGTAGGAATTAAGAGCGAGAAATGTGTTTATGTTTTAAAAGGGTGTGTGTGGAGTAAATAGGATGACCTAAAGTGGACAGAACTGCGACTGCGATGTATATTTAGTTCCGAGAGTGAGCTGCGAAGATCGATATCACGTGTCTGGGCATGAAGCAAGAGCCATGAGACGATTTGCAAATATACTAAAAGCAGAGGGGAAACAGCTAATCTGGCTCTGTCAAAAGTAAAAAATGCACCAACACTAACACCTCCACCACCTAAAGCTCACCAATTAACACATTGTGTCTCATTTGTTTAATTGGTTTCATGGGGAGTTACAACAGTGTATCTATCTGCCCAGCACTTCTGTATAGCAACTTTGGGTTGCAGATTTTGGTTGGTGAGCAAAGGTTTTAGTACATATCTGTGTACAGGAATGATGGTATCAAAACTAGCAACCTCACTGTGACAACAAGACTCCAGAAAATCCCTTTGACGATTGTCCTTCACCAAAAATAGTTACACCATGTAACTTCCCATAGACTACAAATTAGTTTTACATTTCTGTATGGATTAAACAAACAAGGTGTTAAATTGTGAGCTTTAGAGGTGATGAAGAAGAAAAAAACACTACTTCTCGTAAGGTCATAAGAATCTGAATAGATCGGTACATACGTATTCTTTCACCATCTCTGGTAAAACAATGGATTCAAAAACACAAACATCAGATGATGCCATTAATGAAAGAGTAAGGTGCAATAGTTTAGTAAGTTGCAATATATAAAGCATTACTTCTCAATGGATTTAAGTCAGTTCCAATGAATTCCAGTGGAGAAAATGGAATACAATTGCTCAGGATCAGTGATAACAACGCAGCCACCTGGAATCATAGGTTATTGATATTAGGACTCTTCTACATCATATGCATGTACTGCACATTTCTGAGCACTTCTCATTACAGAATGAGCATATAGTAGTAAGTTGTAGTTGACAAAATTTGCCCAGTGATAATTAATTAATTACCATGTTGACTGAAATGATCACTGGGGGGAGATTTTGCAAAGAGGGGAGGGGGGCATTGTTAGATAAGGTGAAAGGGAGGATGGGAGGGTAATGGGCTTTTGAATGGGGGAGAAAGTGATATTTTATAATAACATCTGTTGTCAAAGTGCAAAACTTGTTCAGAAAAGTAACACTATTTGTTATTGGTTGCAAACGGGTACATGTATATGCATGTACTGTATGTCTGCACTTGCACAGTATGCGTATGTATGTTCCTATCTGTATTTTTCTAATTTTATGTAACTGTGACACATAAAATGTTTCTATATCTGTCTAGCTGTCTAAAAGAAAGAAATTAAAACAAGTGCAGTATTGATCTTCTTATCTAACTCTTGAAAAGGAAGTGAAGTGTATTTCCTAAAATGCTCCTTCAGTAAATATCTCATCATGCCAAAAGTCAACATTGTGGTCCTTCTGAGAGGCTGAGACAACATTGTTTGCTTACTGGAAAGTGTCCTGAAGTCTTCTATGAGGTAGACGTGCTCTTCATCAGGATCAGAAGCGATAACATTCATCTCAGCCTGGAACTCTGCATACAGAGGATCGGTCTTGTTCACAACTCCAATAACAAACATCTCAATCCCCTCTGCGTGGGCCTCATTGGCTGTTTCTTCAAACTGCATGACGTCACGGGGGTCAGCCTGTCCATCCGTTAACACCACAGCCACCTTCCTGACACCGGGCCGTGAGGCCTGGAACAGCTGGTTGGCTCGGTGGATGGCGCTGCCTGTGAAGGTGCCTTCGCCCAGGTAGGGCATCTTCCTGACAGCGGCCTTGATGTCGTCCTGGCTGGACTGCTGCATCAGGCTGACCACCACCATGTCCACATGGCTGTAGAGCACCACACCAATCCGGCTGGCTTCCCGGCTCACTGACACCCGGTCGATAATAGCGTTCACAAAGTCCTTCACCACTTCAAAGTTTTCTGGTCCCACACTCTCAGAGCTGTCTATCACAAACACCAGCTCCAGAGGGCTCTCTCTGCACTTCAGACCACAGCCTGTGCAACAAATGTAAAGATGAATTACAGTTGTAAAAAAGAGCTACAGGGGTGGATACAAAAACATTAACAATTGTCTTAACCAGTGTTGCTAACCCAACCGCTCAATCAGGCAACGCTGGTCTTGACTCAACTCTGTGTTGTGGTCTTGACTTTTTTTGTGGGACTACATTAATTCATAATATTTTTTAAAATATTTCATTTATTTAATTTTCATTTATCAGAAACATTAGCTCCCAACTAAGCAACACAAAAAATATTACTAATGACTGAAGAGTAAACTGCTGTAAAATGTACTAAAACTTGTACTTTACCACAGATTTCTCTTATTATCCTGATGACCTCTTCTCTCTGCACATGGAAAAAAGAAGACAAATACATTATGTCTTACATTTTAATGTTAAGATATACAGCTGTGTCTGTCACTTTACTCACTGTCAGTCCTGGTTCCCCCTTTTCTCCAGGTCTCCCCTGTAAAATGAAATTCAGATTAGTTTAGTTTTAGGCTAATCTCCTTTGGACAAGTACATGGTTGTGTATGGGATGGTCTCACTGATTAGGCACCAATTGGTATCATTCATTACAAACTGTTTGATCAATTTTTGTGTAATTTGCCAATCAGAAAAACTGATCAGCAACAAAACATTAGGCTGTTAGTTTCTATGAGCTAGCAGAGCTAAAGGACACCTTCAGGGATAAAATAGCAAATCAAAGCAAAAATAGGCTTTTCAGAGCTTCATATATCCACTGTGTAAAGCAGCAGTTCTCAACCTGTGGTCTGGGGATCCCCAAGGGGTCCTTGAGGAGAGTCCAGGAAGTCCCCAGAAAAATGCTGAATATTTCAATTTCACAATTATTTCATTAACTACAAGTAAGCCCAGTGAGAGAATGTATGAGAATCACTATTCTATTCATAGGTTTCAAACTCTTCACTGTTAATCTGCCAATCTACACTATAGACATGGATTAACTAAATCTTATCACATGAGGATCCCTGAGACTTCATCTTATCAAATACATGTCCTTGACCTGATGTGTATCAATATGGGGTTTCTCGACACTAAAAAGGTTGACAACCACTGGTAAACCACCACATCAAAATCAGATTCAAGGTACCCATTTCATGCCACACAGCTTCTCAGAAGGTTATGCTGCAGCAGCGTTTTGATGTTTTGAGAAAATTGTCCATATTGGAATCTATTGTAATTACATGAACTAGCAGCCACCTTACTCTGTGAAGAACTACAAACTTTTTACAGCCAATTTGCAAGTTAACATTAGTAAATGCTATAAAAGATAGATTTTGGGCGGAGCTAACTCTAGGCATCAGTGTGCATTTGCTTTTAAGACACTTCAGTACATTTAGTCAATCCGGGTAAAGTGGAATTTCAGAATAATATGGGATTCTCAGTCATCATTACCACAAAAATGTTGATTTGAACATTGGAAACTGGTATTGATGTCTTCAATATCATATTCAAGTTTTATCATTATTGTCTTTTTAACACTACCACTAGGAATCATCAAAGTCAGAAATGTTCAAATTCTACACATAGTCTTCAAGAGCAGAACCTAATTGGTCATAAATGTTAGACCAGTCACTCCTAATGATGTTAAATTAATGATTGTATCTGCCTGAAATGACTAAGTGGCTGTATTTAATACATTTTTCACACCCAAAATGCTACTAGAACCTTTGTTATAGATTACACCACTATTTCCATTTTACATGAAGGAAGAGAAGGCAGAGAACTGTGACCATCACAGAATCCTAAAGGATGATAATGATAACAACAACAACAACAACAACAACAACAACAATAATAATAATAATAGCATTTTAAGTATTTCCAAGAGTGTTACCATTGGTCCAGTAGATCCAGGCTCTCCATAGTCTCCCTTGTCACCTCTCTTTCCACGGTCTCCAGGAATCCCTCTATCACCCTGTGTGTGTGTGTGTGAAGGCAATCTTTATCACAATGAATATGGAGTACTGGTAATCAGAGGTAATATGTGACAGGTCATTGGCACATGCAGGAGGTGTATTGTTTGTACCTTCTCCCCTGGAAGGCCGTCCCCTGATGCCCCTCGGGGGCCTATTGGCCCCTGAAACCCGGGCTCTCCCTGGGAATAAAGATCGATGGATTGGTAAGACGGAGTGGGGTATCACCAGCATATAGACTGATCCTGTCCATGGTACACCAGAAGTTGACTGATTTGACTGTGCGGGCTAATAATGGCTCAAGAGGGGAAAATGAGCATCTTTGTCACTTGTAATAAAAATTCTTTACTCTAAATTATTACCTTTGGCCCCTGGATGCCCTCTCCTGGAGGCCCAGGCATGCCTGGTGGACCGGGCTGCCCTGCAGAGCCCTGGGAATACAATAGATTACATCACTTGTCAAGTTCTAAGGCTAATTTCATTTTGATAAGTCAAGTGAGATTGTTCAGGTTTCTTAATACAGACACACACTGACCTTTGGTCCATAAAGTCCGATTCCAGGAGGACCTGATGGCCCCGGGACCCCTGGTAATCCTCTGTCACCCTGATATACAAAACAGACAGAGTAAAATTGAGCTAGAATTGCTTAATAAATTACTTAATGTACACCTTATGCAGCCCATCCATTTTTTCAGCTGTTCCATTTCCAATTTGCCTCAATGTGTAGTCAGTTCACATAGCCTGCTATAAATGTTATAGGGCCTGACACTGCCACATATACTGCAGGTAAACAAAACAACAATTTATGGTTTTATCTCCAAGTAGCTTACTCTGTGTTGTTTGAACAATTCAAGAGCACTGATGGCTAACTTACCAGTGCCACTGTGCAGCAATGCATGCAATTTATTGAGTTGTTAACATTATTTGCTTCATCAAAACTCCCTCTGAAATGACATGTTAATCTGTGCTCAGCTGTGTTTGGGGAAGTGTATTAAGCCCAAAAGATCTGTGTTGACTATTTTTAGTTTTTTATATTCAAATTCTGACTGAACTATGCTTCTTGTTGGTGACAATATTTCACTCACATAACTAAGACTCCAAAAGAATGTGTTATTGAAAAATGAATAAAACAAGACAGCTGATACTTGACTTTTGCTTTGTTGGTCTGGAAGCTGATTTATAAACATATATTTTCAAGAGACAACTTTGCAGGGGCACCCTTGTTCCTGAGAAACATATGGAGGATCACATACACATTTAGACATTCTACTGTAACTTGGTTATACTCTCATTTTCTCCAAATTTGTAATGTCTTGTTCTCCATACATTACAGTCAACATTTATATACCTAATTACAAACTACAGAAGCAGATTAATCAGCAATCAGGAACCAAACAGTGCACTGTTGCTGAATCCAAAAATGAATTGATTCATATTGAAGAATTTATCCAATGAAGTCTCAGCTCAGGCTTTCAACCTCAGCCTGCCATCAGCCACATGGCAACAGAACCTTTTAAGCTCCTGTGCTGAATATTTGTTACTGTATTGGTTTTGTAGTTGACTAAACACAGTCTTATATTCTGACCTCTTTGTTCGATGATCTGATCTGTTTTCAGCACATCTGCTTATTGTTTAAACTGATGATTTAAGCAGCAGTAGGAGTTTCCTGCTCATTCACTCATCTTCCATCAGACACGCCCCTACAGTAACTATGCAAAAATGACCTGTTATATCAGGTAACTAGGCCCTTTCCCTCACTTCATGAATTCATGATGTAAGATTTGTGTATTACCTTAGGTCCAGGTTGACCTTTCCCTTCAGGCCCCATCTCTCCTTGCACTCCTGGTAAGCCAGGTAGCCCCTAAACATCAAGCAAAATATGTTTATTATTTTCTTTCTTTCTTTTTTCTGTCTTTCTGTGACAGTTCCGTCTCACCTGTGGTCCTGGGAAGCCATCTCCCTTTATCCCTGGTGGCCCAACAGGTCCAGTATTTCCTTTGTTACCCTGAAGGGGGATCAGCAGAACAGTCAGAACACTGACAAGGACAAACACAATAAGACAAGGCTGTAAGGTTGTAACTACAATAAACTATTAGGAAAAGTCATTTTCAGGTATTTTAATTGTAACATACACAGTGTACAGCATGTCAACATACAGTATGTCAAATGTTACAATTAACAAGTCACAGACATGGAGAAAATATATGACATCAGCTTGTACAACACAATGCACCTAATACTTGAAGCAGGTGTGACATGCTGGCATCTTATCTGTTTATGTTACCTTTGGTCCAATGATTCCAACTCCAGGTTCACCAACAGGTCCAGCTGGTCCTGCAGGCCCAGGATCTCCCTATTGTTTGGAGACAACAGACTCACTGTCAGTCATATCTGACTGACACTATTTAATTAGAACAAAATAATTGATGAGTAATCAATGAGTAATCATTTTAATACATCATTTCAGTTTGTCTTCCAAACAAGTCAAACCGGACAGATTGCATACAAATGTATGTGTGTGTGTGAATGTTGTGAACTGCTTTATTGGATGTCATCACCTTTGGTCCTGGTAAGCCACGGCCAGCACTTCCAGGTAGGCCCACCATTCCTGGGCTGCCAGGCTCTCCCTGAACAAGGGGTCAGTAAAATGTCAGACATTAAAGGACTCACAATTTTTCAAGTCTGTCTTAAACAGTCAGGAGCCCAAATGAACACTGAAATATGTTTTCCATGTAATAATCATTCCTTCTGTTCATACTGACCATTAGAAGATCCCTTCATAATGCACTTACAATGTAAGTGATGGGGGACAAAATCCACAGTCCTCCTTCTGCGCAAAAATGTATTTAAAAGTTTATCTGAAGCTAATATGAAGCTTCAGCGTCCAAATGAGTTTCATACATTTTGATTTCTTAAAAAATGTTAGTGAGTGAAAGCCTCTGAAACACTATGAATTCCACACCCTGTTTTATGCCCTTAAACAGCACCAGATCTCCTATCATATTGTCACAGTTCAGTTGAAAGACTCTTCCCACAGATGCCCACCTGACCTCCCCTGGAATGACCTCACCCGATGATGATATCAGCAGAACTTATTTAGTGAAGTAACCTAGACCACGTGTGCCAGCTTTTGCTCAGTAGCATCAAGTAGGCTAAAGATGTCACAGGCCTAGAGACCATTGGTTTGTTAGAATGAACATCAATACATGTATCAGCACCTAACACTCATATTATGTAAACAACTTCAGTTCTTTATTAGCTTTAAGATTTTACACTCTTTTAATTGGGAATAATTCCTTAATGGTGGTATGATTTTTTTATACTAATAGTGGATCAAATGACTATATGTAATGTGAAAGGGGTCGCTTGTAGTAAGCAATTCCTCTCAGCTCTATGGAGTTAACTCATTGTTAACCCGCTACTTTACTGTTTTGGTTCAGTCTCAATGCTCTCATCAACCTGGTTTCCAGCAGCAGCAGGCAGCTGTTTTCACTGAAGCAGCTAGAGAACCAGATATTTTTCTCCGGAGCTGGTGGAGACCAAACCAGAGCCGAAAGGAGATTGAATACTGGCCAGAAAGACGACTCCAAATAAATGCTAATGTTGTTCTGTTTCTGCTGGCTGTGTGAAAAGATGACTGTTTGTTAGCCATAACAACTTAAGAAGGTGATAATATGTCAGATGTGTTTTCAGCTTGTTCTGGTGCCACCAAGTGGCAAAACAACTGTACACTGTATACAGGAAATGTACAACTTCTTGGATGCAGCTGGAAATTATGTTAATGGAAATGGAGTTTGCAGGTGGTAAAACAATAACAATGAGCTAAAATAGGCCAGAAAGCTAAAAAAAAAAAATTTAAAAAAAAAAAAAAGGAGCTTTAAAGCTGCACTAATCAATATTTTTTGTATTAACAATGGAATGGTATGTAAAATGTGAAAAGGTATGACGGCATATCTTTGCCAAAATCCGCGAGCAAAAATGAGATCCATATTATTTTTGTAAGTGCTTTCACAGCAGAATATCTCCGCTCGCGCAAGCAATATTGTGGTCTGCGAGAAGAAAACCATGCTTTGGGTGTGCACAGAATCCAAAGGAGCACATGACTGTTATCCCCGAGCCCACAACTACTATCATCACTCGCCTGCTCGCTAAACTATCACCTGCTCTTGTGAGTGGTTTTTCTTTTTGGCAGTAAGTGGGTGGACCCAGTCACCATTGTATCCCTAAATATAATTGGTTGAGTGAGTCCACCATCTTGGACAGATATGTATGGCATCACCCATGGATGTATAGTGGCTTTGAAGCCAATTTGCCATAGTGGCCAAACCATGTAATTACAACATCACGTGATGTTATTGGGCCCAAAAAGACTTTTTCCCTGAGATAACTTCTGTTGTGATTTGGTGCTATATAAATAAAACAGACTTGACTTTAATGTATGCAAACTCTTACACAGGGCGATGTACTTGAATGTGTTTGTCTGAGCTCTGTCTTTTGTTTCTTCCATCTTTGACATTAATTTGATAAAACACTGGTAATTTATTTTTTAACTTATATCCTGTAGTTATTTTTACATTGTTTATTTTGGTAAAAATTTCAGTGTAGGCAAAGATATTGAACACACTGAGATAAAACAGAAATATTATCTCAGCAAGCACAGGCTTACCTCATGGAACTTTTCATCTGTTTTTAGCATCCTAATTATATTGTATGACATTGTCACAACATATGAGTTAATCATAAACATGTTTGGTTCATGTTCAAATTCTTTGGCAAAAGTAATCTACTTGAATGTGTTTTTCTGAGCTGTGTGTTTTGTTTCTTCCATCTTTGACATTAATTTGATAAAACATTGGGACTTTTTCACTTTACTTAGATCCTATAGTTGTTTTTATATTGTTTATTTTGGTAAAACTGTTTGGTTTATGTTCAAGATGTAATTCTTTGGCCCTGAAAGTTTTCATTCTTAAAAAATATAAGCTATTGCCTACATTACCACAACTATACAGAACAGCCGATAAACTCATTTTCCTAGCAGTTTGTAGCTTTGTCATTTTGTGGTGGTGTTACAAAGGATACTGACCACACCTCTATAACTGTTGTGATGACCTTTGTTCAACCATTGTGTTATCTCTCCCTGTTTATGGCCTATGAACCCAGTTTAAAGGCAAGTTTATGTATGTGTGTGTACTCTGTCTCACACACAGACACACACACACACACACACACACACGTACACTAACACACAGGTCTAAAACTCAAATCGGTCCTTTGTGTCTGTGTATGTGTGACTGTCAAACCTGTCAATAGGTTCATAGGCCACACACAGGCAGAGATGACACAATGGTTGAGCAAAGGTCATTACAACAGGTATAAAGGCATAGTCAGTATCATTTGAACAACATATTGAACCAAACATGTTTATGAGTGACTCATATGTTGTGACAATGTCATACAATATAATTAGGATGCTAAAAACAGATGAAAAGTTCCATGAGGTAAGCCTGTGCTTGTTGAGATAATATTTTATCTAATGTTTTATCTCAGTGTATTCAATATATTTGCCTACACTGACATTTTACCAAAATAAACAATATAAAAATAACTCCTCGCAGGCTACAATATTGTTCGCATGAGCGGAGATGTTCTGCACATGAGTGCTGTGAAAGCGCTCGCAAAAATAATATACATGCACGGCTGTTTGAGTTGCATGGGCGTCTCCTCTGCATCCGTGTGTGTGGATTTCATTTGTGCTTGCGGATTTTGGCAGAGATATGCTGTGATAAAAAGGGGTCAATGTAGGTACAAACCATCAGAGAATTATCACCAATTCTGCTTTTCACCTCAGGTCTATAGAGCATTTTAGCCTCTTTTAGCTCAGTGTTTTGGTTTTACAGCCCTGTTTTGGTTGACTCTCGCCGCTCTCATCTGCCTTGTTTCTTCCTCTTTCTTCTTGTATGTTCTTCATAGAAAACTGTGGACTTTAAAAGATGGATGGAAAAGATGTTTTCAACTGTTGTGTTATACCCTTCAATGTCAAACTTAAATTCTATTCAAACTATATAAAACAATATATAATATCTATGAAAATTAACCATCCAACAATAAAATATGACCTGATCTTAATCCTCTGTGTTGCTGTGAGAGCCATCTGAACCTGACCTTTGCTTAACACCTCCAGTGCTATATTCCCCACATAAAGCGAGCAGACATATGACCTTGACAGTACTTCTGGGTAACCTGTATTTAACAGACCTTAGCTCCAGCAGGTCCAACTGGGCCTGGAGACCCTGAAAGTCCCCTTGGCCCACGGTCGCCTCTATCTCCCTGTGGAAAAACATATACACATGATGTGATACATCTCAGCACTTCTGGTACTGCAAGACTAGGAAAGCACAGTATGTTGAATAAATGACGTAAATTGACACCTCTGCTGTGAAAGGTAAATACAACTCAATACAATAATTCAGTTAGCCCACTTTGCATGTAGAAGACTAAATTAATGAAACCACTGTCAATACAGGTATGTAAATATGTACAGTACCAGTCAAAGATATGAACACAAGGAAATAGGAAGTTGTGTCCAAACTTTTGACTGGTACTGTAGCTCCCTAATCCACTTCAAATACTAAGTAACTATTTACACACAGGATGTTGTTATTATACCCTGCATGTTCAGGGAAATCACATACAAGGCCGATTAACACAAAGCAACATTTGTTTATGTTGCTTCGTGTTAATCGGCTTTGTGTTGTTGTACATTGCATGATCGGGATATCCTCGAAGAGACTGCGAATATAAAACTGTAGCAGCAGCAGCACTACGGGTGATTAAAAATTACCTTTTCTCCAGGGATGCCTTTCCCTGGTGCTCCGCCTGGGCCTCGTTGACCTGGCAACCCCATCTCTCCCTAGATTAAACAACAGCTGAAAGTGTGTCAACAGCATTAAACAAACCAACATCTTCCAGTGAATCAAGCTTGTTTGTGACAATTTTCAGTGTCCTGAATAAAGTTCACTTCAGGTTAAATATAATTCATAAACAGATAAACTGTGAGCTGATAAAGCAAGGAAAATGAAGGTTTATTTATATAATATATCATAGAGCTAGAGAAATCTTAGCCTAAATTTGGATCGTGTGCAGAGCAGAAAGCAACATCTAGATGGCAACTCAAGAAGGATTTTCCATCTGAGTGTGTGGTTACTCTTTACATTTACTGTGAATTTGCTGCTTTGCCTCCTTAATATGATGTCCCTCCTGTTGAAACAAGATGTTGAAGTGGAACATCATGCAAAAGGAATTATTTTGTATTCCTTTCTGTTATTGTGTAGTGAAGTCATAATAACCCATTTAAAAACAAGAAAGTACTTCACAGTTTAAGCAGGGTGCATGCTTAATATTTCAGTTTCACTTAAACCAGAATGAACATTTTAATTTCACAAAAAGTGACAATTGACTTCCAGGCACTGACTTACCTTAGGCCCAACAGCTCCATCCTCACCGGGAATTCCAGGTATCCCAGAAGCCCCATCAGGCCCTGGCTCACCCTGGAAATCCATTGATATATAAGCTCAAGATGTCTATTGTGACCCATTTGGAGTCATTGTCCATTCTGGTGAACATGCTTTAATCAAGAGGAGTTTGGTTGAGTTACCTTGGGCCCTGGCTCACCTACACCCCTCTCTCCCTGGGGTCCAGGCTCCCCGGGGAAACCCTGGTCACCCTGGGAAGCAACACAAATCATTAACTAACGACCGAAAAATGCAAAAAATGTTTATCAATTGTCCGTAGTTGGTGTCAGGTCGAGCTGCCCCCCTCATGTATGTTAATGGAGTGGTGACAATATAAGGAACACAATTCAATATAAGGCACTCCAGTACACCACCACCACCCACTACCACCTCAATAATAAACATAAAGTAGAATTATCCCCTCTCTGACAATGTCAACAAAAACTGAAAATATATAAGCTTCATAAAAGTAGAACTTATAGCAGAGCTGTTGTATTGGATTGCATTAGACTGCACAGGTGTTCCTAATGAAGTGGCTGGTGAGTGTATACACATTTGCTAGATGGATAAATTACCACTACTATTACAGCAGTCACTGATGGCACAAAATTATCAAAATTATAAGTATCTGAAATCTCAATTCACTGCTCACTATGGAGAAAACTTTTTAGTGTTTATTATATGTAGTAGGGAGTGTTAAATGAATCAATGAGGGCCTGAGCCTCCTCTATGGTCCATCCCCAGTACCTGTGAAGGCCAAGATTATTATTTCAATATTTTTAAAGCAAGTCTATGTAACTTTTGCTGAACAGCAGCCACTGTTGCCACAATTACAGGATAATGGCAAAGGGGGATTTTGAGCCTATATGATGTGTGCCCCCTCAAAAATGCAACTACACATCTGTGCTATGACTACTACAGAGACACCACATGGAGACCAAAAGAACAAGAACTGGTTTTCTCCTACGCGTCTCTTATGCCAGTCCATAGTGAGCACAACATGACAATGATTTATTTATTTCAATGTTAAAATGTCATGTAACAGTAGCTTGAGTATAGAAAAGTCATAAAGACAGCAAACTGACTAATCCCAATTATATCTTAAGTTTGCTAACCATAGCTAACACTAACCACCACAAGCTACTGGTCATACCAGATCTAGTAAGGCTGCAAGAGCAAAACATCTGAGAGTACTGAAGTGAACAAGAGTGTGTTTTATTGTTTCTTAATACAACTTTTAATATGTGAGAGAAAGCATGTTATTTCTTGTTTTAAATGTTACATAATCGCATTTTGATGTATTATAAGTTGTCCGTATATTTCTTATGAATGTCAGATAAAGGTTACAGATTAATTAATACCTGTTTAAATTGTCACTCATTCCTATGAAAAGCCAGACAGTCAACTTTCTGCTGACACTCTGCTACCAACCTTTGGTCCAACTATACCCAGTCCAGTAGGTCCTCTGGGACCAGGAGGCCCAGATGGTCCTTGATCTCCCTAAAGCCAGAGAGGAAAACCAGAATTTAAAATGTGGTTACAAAAATAAAGGATATTTAGAAGAAGCAAATTCCTAACATTTTCATTAGCCTTGCCTTTTCTCCTTGGATGCCTGCCCCTGGAAAGCCCACCAAACCTGGCAGCCCGGGGGCTCCTGTGTTTCCCTGAGGGTCAGACAGGTGAGGGGCCAGAGAGGTCATTCTTTACAGCATCACAGGTTTTCACTGTCTGAATGTCGCAGGCACGTTTAACTCCTAACCATACCTTATCACCTTTGTACCCGATTCCTGGAGGTCCACGGCTGCCCTTGGGACCCTCATACCCCCTGTCGCCCTGGAAGAAACGCACTAGGAGTGAGGACAGAAAGCCAAACCATACAACCACAATCCTTATGATATTATCACTCTTTACTAAAAATCCAGTAATAATGAGTCACAGGTCACCAGCAGTTGCACCGGTGTATTTGTCTTTCTTCTACTATTATTAGTACATTTAAAAAAAGATATGCTAATTATGGTGAACAATCTTGCCCTGGAACTTACCTTGGGCCCTGGGAGACCCTCACCTGGAAACCCTGGAGATCCTTGCATCCCTGGTGGCCCTGCTGGTCCCTAACATCAACACAGAAATAGTCAATGTGAAATACTGAGTTAACAGATATTACATTAGTCATCACTGTACTAAGAGTTTACTAATATGACTTTAATAAGGTGAATTGTTGAAACACTCTATTGTTTAGTGCACACACAAATGCACTTCTCTATTCTGCAGTTTTATTGTGTGACATCGATTGAAGGGTCAAGTCATCCAAATTTATTTTAAAAAACATATTTTATCTTACCTGTTGTGGTATTAAGCCACATAGATTGCCACCCCAGTACAATGCAACAAAAGTGCCTTTAAAAAAGCAGTACATTTGTCTTTCAAAAAAACCAACAATATCCCATTTACACAGTTTGTGGGTCATCTGAACACTGTTTCTGATGACAGCAGTTTCGTTTTTCAATTTTTTTTTTATGCCTTTAACACCTCAAATTATTTTTTTCATTCACAATCGTACTGAATGGGTGACAAAACTGTCAGAGATGCAGATCTCAGCAGATCAAACTGAAACTATATCCATGACTCAATATCACTTTGGGCTAGTGACAAAATGTGTAATGTGATTCAAATGCCATGATTATATGTCAGTAGCTGTAGTTTCACATTTTGTGAACTCACCGGCGTCCCTGGTTCACCCAGACCCATTGACCCCGGCGGACCTGGTCTTCCTTGGTTCCCCTTGTCACCCTGAAAAATATAGTTTACAGATCACAGATAAACTGACGAACACACAGGACATACACTGGCCTCCAACAAATAGATATGCAGGAAAATGTCCCTTATTTTATCAAATACCAAACTAAATCTAAATTTACTTTGGGACCAGGGAACCCAACACCGTTATCTCCCGGAGGTCCTGGTGCACCCCTCGGTCCTCGGTCACCCTTTTGGGGGAAGTAAAAAGGAACTTACTTAACTTGTGAACATTTGCATGATGTATTTGAGACTTGATTGACAATGTTCTTACTTTAGATCCTGGTGGCCCCTCTGGACCCTGGTCTCCAGCTCCTCCTCTGGCTCCCTGAGACAGGTACAGAACAGGGACAAGCCAGCTATCCATTAAATTGCATGAATGACGCAAAAATTAATTAAAAAAACAAAGCTGTGTCAGTTTTAAACATTAATAAATGGTAGATTTCCTTGGTGTCTTTAGGGCTTAAGATACATATATCATAAGCTATGTGTATGCATATCTTAATATCTTATTAACTCATCTTATTTGTCTTTATCTGAGAGTTAAAACAAAGGTAATGCAAGGCTTGTGTTGTTTCTTTTGTTGTGATGGAATGGAATAGAATGGAATGGAATGGAATTGTTTTTGATTGGAATGGTCAGATCCCCGTATCCTACCTTTTTTGTCAATTGTCTCCTCTGATACACAATGGTTTACTAGTCATTACCAGAGGGGTCCCTCACTGGCTTCCCACTCTGACTAACACAGCAGGAGGGATAGAAGCCTGTTCCCTGTGGAGGAAAATTTCCTACTGGACCACCCAAGTGCACATGGTTACATTTTCAGGATTTAATGGTTGGGGTTAAACCAACAATCCAACATTCACAACCACTTCTTGCAGTGATTGTCCAGGTGTGCAGAGGTGAGAAGGAAGTAAGCAAGGTTTGAACTTCTCTCTCTAGCTGTCTTTGTTCATTCAACACACAAATATTTCTGTCACTTTTCAGACTTCAATTGAAACACTACCACTAGACACTACCAATTTCTTTAACTGGTAAAATGAATGCAATTCAAATTATTTTCTGGCCCCAAATTATATACTTATTTTAAAATATTCCTCTGTAAAGCATTTTCCTAAATGATTTAAATCTATAATAATGCCAATTATAGGGAATTACAAAACCCATAAAATAGGAAGAAAACATGTTTACAAATCAAAGCTAACAGCGGTCTGTCCCTCCCAAACTTTATGCTTTATTACTGGGTCTTATCCATTCAGACATATTTATTTTGGTTAGACACTACTCTTCCACCACCTGACTGGCTAATAATGGAAAAAGAAGAGCGTCACGCGTACTGAAGACTTTACTTTGTATTTGGAAGCAAATTAAATCCCATTTCAATCTTAAAAATAAAAAATATTTTAATAAATAGCTTAAGCCCTTCCTATAGCCAATAACTATAATTTCATTCCACCTACAATTGATGAGACATTTAATACACAAAACAAGGCTGGTATACACAATGTGGAAGACATATACATATACACGGACCATACCTTTCCACTTTTGCACAATTTCAGACAGCTATAGATTAAAAAGTGACGATGGGCTTAGTGTCTCCATTCCCTGTGATATATGGGAGGAAGGACATAACCAGACACTGTTTAATTCAATTCAAAATGCAACACAGACTCCATCATCTTAAAGTAAAACTACACGAAATCTATCATTGCATAAATCTCCCATATGTGGTAGATGCCAGTTCACTGAAGCAATAAGCCATAGTTTTTTATTAGTTTTAAAATGTAACCCTTTAGTCTAGCATTTTTTGGGGTGGGGGTATGGGATTATTGCTGAATTGTCCCCACCAATATTTTTACCAATCTCAAACAATCTTGCCATTTTAACTCCACATAGTGTTAACAGTAAGATCTATCTGAAGATGCCAGGTTTTTGTGATTTCTGTAAAAACGTAGGTTATTATGTTACAGAGTGAAAAAATGGGATATGGGGACCCTCAACTTGATGATCTGGCAACCCTCAACTTCAAACTGTCATTGTTGACTTGCTGCAGACTGGCATTAGTAGTAGAGTTGGTGATGAACAGTGGTGAATCTTTAGCGGTTTGTATCTATTTATAGTTACGTTTCAAATGTCACAGAATTGAAACCATTTTCATCGGACAAAACTAACATCATATTTAAATTTCAGGTGTTAGGTGTTTTTAGCTAATTTGTGATCATTGCTCAGATATGTCATTTAGTTAAACAACCTTATACTGCTGGTGAAAATTCCTCCCAAAAGCAAATTAAGACATCAGGTCCTTTTTAAAGAAGAACCACAGTGTCAGAAACAGCTGAGCTTGGTTGATAAAAATGTTCTGTTATCAATCCAAACATTCATCTTTGAAATAAGTGGGAGAAATATTTACTATTTAATGCCATCTATCCCTTTTTCCACGAATGGATCATTAAAACATTATTTATAAGCTAATTTAGTCACAGCTCGTCCAACTGATATTTTGGTGAATTTCAGACCATCATTTCATCCTGAAAATCCTGTCAGCAGCAGCCTGAGCAGCACAGAGACACACAGAGTGAGTGAGCTCTGATGTCACAGGTTGCTTTTCATTATGCTAACGTGTCTCCTCGCTTCCCTCACTTGCGTCTCTTCCTCGTGTCTCAGCTCCTCTCAGTTAGAATGAGAGAGAGATACAAGGAAGAGAATTCATCAGATTGGACGTCCTCACTCACTCCAGCGTCATTTTGAGGGGACGACAACTACGTACGATGCACATCACCTCAACTGTCAAATATGTAGAAGTCAGCTCTCAATACGTAGAACTTATTAAGTAACAGTTTAAACTTAAAATTCATTCATACAATTAATTAACACTTTACACTGTTACTTAATATTTTCTACATATTGATAGCTGTATGGAAAACACCTGATAATTGCTTTAATGTTTTATCATTTGATTATAGATCTATAGCAGCGTCTGTCTATCACAGAATAAGGCACAAATAGACAATTTAAACCCAATAAATACTGAAAGAACAGAACCAACGTAAAGGAGCAATAAAAACAGCTGCAGCCTTCAGAATGTGTTTAAGTAAAATTTTGCTTATTTAGTTTGTGACAGTCTGATGTTCTTTTCAGGCTCAGGATGATTTTATAGGAGACACACAGCTGAAGGAGCTGAGATGTACTGAAACATAAAAGAAAGGAGAAGCCTTTTGGCTCATGAAGAAAAATAATCAAGCCACAAGAGTGTTTTTTGTGATTGAATCATGATTCAGTAATTTTTATTTTATGAATAAATTTGATCAGCTGCTGTTGGTGTTTTCATTCCTGTTCCACAGGCAGTTTTCCTGATCTGCTTTATTACAACAACAGCCTGCCTGTTTACTGTCCCGTCAGATCAGCTGACCAATCGGTAAACTAAGCTTAAACTTACTTCCAAAATGGTAATCTAAAAAGCAAATGCATTTTAATATCCTCATAATATAAAGCTGTGGTAGCAAACTAGTGTAAACTAATAAGTACATTTTAAAACTTTCATGTTGGATGTAGCACCTTGTAATTTCCTTTCGAAGATTTTGGGCTTTAATTACAGCGCCTCCATCTGGCCAACTGGGCTCATATTTCTTGGGAAGAACATGCACATCATTTTTAGTTGTTGGGATAAGTTTTGCCCTTGTTATCTTTAAAGTAATTTCCTCTAATCTAAAACCAAAACGACTATCCTTGGCTCATCTAAATGAACTGTGAACCTCCTCAGTTTTTTTTTTTTTTTTTGTTATTACAATTACATTTTCTTACATACTAATTGCAAAGTGGATACCAGAGTAACACACGCTTTGTAACTATTGAACTGAGCAATTACTGATTCATTGTTTTCTTTATATGTACCAAACTGCTCAATAACAATATGTTTGAACAAGCTGAAGCTCGGGCTGAGCATGTTTTCATTTAACTGTCGACCATACATGACAGACATCTTTGACATGTGGAACATTGGAGTGCAAGCGTGTGTGTGTGTATGCGTGCATGTGTGTGTGTGTGTGTGTGTGTGTGTGTGTGTATGCGTGCGTGTGTGTGTGTGTGTGTATGCGTGCGTGTGTGTGTGTGTGTGTGTGTGTGTGTGTGTGTGTGTGGCACTGGCTGCTGAGCTGTGACTGCCCCCTGCTGGAATCTAAGAGGGGTGTGACCACAGTGTCATCGCTGTCTGCTCCACATGAAACTCACAAGACACAAAATTCTATGCTTAGCTGTCAAGAATCCACACAAATTCAACTTTATATAAAAAAATAAAGCAGTGCATTAATCATTTATGTAACTAACATCAAATTCCAAAGTCATCAAGTGAAATGACTGTCTAGATGACTGTTAGATCATTGACAGTCAATTATCTAAAACACAATTTCATACATTTTTTACAATTCAATTTATAACATATTATCATACAATTCATTTGATATTTTAATTAATACAACTTTAAATACAACATATAAAATACTTTTGTTTAAGCTTATTTGTGAGTTTGAGTTATGTCAATATTTTGTATGTGTGTTTTCCTTTTCAGTGCTTACTTTTTGGCCACGTTATATCCATTACCACCTTAGAAGACATTTTTCATCTTCTTCTCACCATTTTTCTGACCTGTTTGACCTTTGTGAGACAGCCTTGAGTTGTAAAAGTTTAGAGTAAGTTAGGAAAGGAACAGATGTGTAGTCTTATTTATTTAAAACTGAGTTGTTTTTTTTTCTTAATCACTTCAATTAATCTTGTGTATTTAACCACCATGCAGTGATTGGCTAATGGTCAACAGTATTTAATGCTTCATCTACTCAGTCATTCAGCTCGTACTGCTTATAGCTTGCTTGCATGCTTTTTTATTGAACTAATTAAGTATTCATTCCTGTAGTTGAAGTAGGACTATTGGTGTAACAGTAAATAAACAGGTTAATGTATAAAATGGTTTACATTACATTCATGTCCAGGTTTTCTTTGAGAGATGTAGAATGATCAAAATCAAAATAAATCAAACAAATGTTATTGTCTTACCAGCTATATAGAACCCAAATTAACCATCTCAAGATAAAGTGTACTTGCATCCAGTTGTATTAGCAGAGAGCTGTGGTTTGCATCTTGTGGTCAGGGTGTGTGTGAGGGTATGTCTCTTCAAACCTGCCCATTCTATTCGAAAATTGGGCCTGTATTTATCAAACTGCTAAAAGTGAAAATTTGGACTTAAGTTATAGAGAAAGTAAAAATGCTTCACTTTAGCATAAAAGTCATTTATCATGTTTCTTTTGACTTAAAATGCTTTTAAATTTATGAGAGCTCAGACGGTCTCTAAAGTTGATTAATAGTAGCCTGATGGTGGCAGAAGAGAAACAGAAGAGGGCGTGTACCCTCTGAGACATATTTTGCAATTACTGTTTAATATTACATTGGTCATGATGGATAATATGTAATCTGAGGCAAAATGTATAATTCTGAATTGGGTCATCTTAGCCTATTTGCAGCTGCTGCTTTCTTGTCAGCTGTTATCTCCAAATGCAAATCTGATAGAACGTTATACCACATTTTATCAGAGGTGCAGAGGTTAATTTGTCCTTATGCCTGATTGACTGTTCCTCTTTAAGTTTAGAAATGATTAATCATAGGATCACTTGAGAGTCACACTTTAATGAATATGATCCCTCTACTGCTTTTCATGGACAGGCCGGAACCAGATTGGGCTTTTGTACTGCAGCTCCAGGCAACAGCATGCTTCAGAAAATGGTCAGAAGGAATGTAAAATATGTGATTTGTAGTTAATGGGAGATAGAGATATAAATGACAGGGAAATAGTTTTAGGATACTAATATTTTGATGGTGAATACTTTGATATGACAGGTGTATGAATAAACGTTTGACAGTGTGTGTATACATTTCATGGGAACTGGAGACAGATCAGAAGGACGTGAAATCTAATCACACTCTGACGGTGGCTGCTGTTGTTCTACCGATGCTGAAGGGGGCAACAAGCATTTAAGGAGAGAGGGAATGGATAACATGTGCCCAAATGCTAATCCTCTGGGACAAGGTCTGCTCAAAGACTACAACCAAACATTGCAAGCTTGAATTCCCCGCTTTAGAAAGGCTACATTAGGAGGGGGATAAGACCTAATCCGCAGCTCACATTCCACAAGTGCAGAGCAGGAGATGGACTCAGAGTGTGTGGCTCTCAGCACAGCACTGATTGTTTCAGCACGGATGTGGATGGACACAGGAATCTTTCAATTTGACCACACACCCATTCAGGTATGAAGGCTCATACAGACATATCTTCGGTTATTGAATGGAAGAATTTGTTTCATAGATGTAGTGCAGATGGTGACAGTGAGGGTTGTCAGCTGAAAAATGCCACGCATCTACTGTTAAAATAGATCACATGAAATTCTTGTCCACTACTTTAAGAGATTATAAAACATGATTCATAGTTCACGCTCACATTTCAACATAGTTAATACCCTTATTACTTAATACTCAAACAGAATGTAAAAATGCCAATATCTGGTCTTGTAAAAAGTTACTTGCTGGAACTATTTCTTTACTAACAACAGTTGATCCATTTGCCCAGCACTTCTGTGCAGTAGCTCTGGCTATAGCGTTGGTTGCCAGATACAGTCAGTGAATTCAGGTTTGGTTTTAGTCTCCGTACAGGCATGATGGAGCCAAACGTGACAAACTCAGCATGACCAGATTTTGGGAAGCTGTGCACTCCACCCAGCTGCTGTTCAGCAAGAAATTAGTTCCATCATGTAACTTTCCCCAAAATCACAATTTGATTTTATCTTCCTTCATTTCTGTTTGTGTGCAGATTTTAAAAATGAGATATGTGTTAATTAGTGAGCTTAAGACGTGTTGGTTGGTGTTATTTTGAAGTCTGCACAGAGTCAGGCTGGCTGTTTCCCCCTGCCTCCAGTCTAGACTAACCATGTCCTGACTCCAGCTCTGTACTTAACACACATGACATGAGATTAGATGATATCAGTATTTTCATGTGTTCTTACCAAAATGATGAAGTATTTCATCAATTACTTACTAGTTCATTTGTTACATTTGTTTATACCTTTAGTTAGCTTTATTTATTATTTAGTTAGAGCATTGTCAAATGAAATGAAGAGTAACAAAAAACTTTGGTTACAGTTAAGCTCTGAGTTATAACTGCATTCCATTCAAGTTGCTTATGTAGGCTTTCTTTCCATTGTTATGTCTCATTGTCTTCCATGTAAATGTTAGTTCAGCCACGTTACTGCAGTACCAGAATTATGACAGTTGTCTAAGATGAATTATAGAGATTTACAGTTTGTCAATGATAAACAATTTTAATCTGAGTTAAAGTTCCAATTCCAACATATTCTGTATGTTGCAAGATTTGTATAACATAATTCATGTTGATGAGATTGGATACCAAGATTACACCAGAAATGTGTCCTATGTGTCCCATGTAAGAGGATAAATAAAAACATAGACGCTTTCAGTTGTACTGTGAACATAGCCTAAACCACCATCAACTGAGGCTCTTTTTATAACGGAATATAAATGTACTGCCCAGCCATTCATATATGCACTATGTGCAAAGACTATTGGCTCAAGATATAAAAAGATGAGTTAAAAACTTCACCTGCTCTCCTCTGGGGCCTCTGGGGCCAGAAGGTCCATCTGTACCCTTAGGAAAGAAAATACAGTATCACTGATAATACACCATGTGGCCACAGCAAACAGTCTATAGAGCAATTTAAAAAATAAACACATTCATAAAACCTACCTGCTCTCCCTTTTTACCAGGTGGACCACATTCACCACCTTCTCCCTAGAAATACAAGCAGTGAGGACACAGGTAAGTTAGGCTTCAATCATACATCACTTTAATTGCTGTCTGACATGTAGGCTTTATTGCACTGAAATTAGGACTAACTAGCTACATTTGTATTCACAAGATTGTATAGAATATGTCCTAATCACAGAGATCATTAAAATGTACAAAAATAGAGAAGAGATGCTTTATTTTATATGCTGAAGAATTTGCATATTTATTATATTTGCATGGGTTTGGCAGTCATCATACATAAAAATTATAATTAAAAAGAATGATAGTAAAAATGCATACCTTTTCTCCTTTACTGCCAGGTCGACCCTATGAAAAGGGAATGGTTCAATATTTTAATAATATTTAAATATTTAATATTTTCCCAAACTTAAGTCAGACAGCTGACTGTCCACCAACACTTCATGCCTCAATCAACAAATATCAACACAATGCACATGGCTGCACAAGAGATTTCAAAGCGTGATATATTGATAACTGTTTCATATTCTAGAAAATGTGTCAAATTCATCAAAATTTCTACAGATGACTTCATTTTGTAAACAATAACAATGCCGAATGTTCCAAACCTTGTCAACATCTAGTTTGTAGCCACTGCTTTTAAAACTGACAAGCTAGCAGAGAAACAGCTGTTATAGCTAACCTTGTAGTCTGGAAATATGTTGAGATACTTTGGACAGTCACATTACAGTTTTATCTGAATGTGAAAAAGTAGTATAAAGTCTTTTGTGTCTCCAGAGGTAGCTGTGTGAAATCTGATAAATTGCTTCAAGTGAGTGAGTCAATAGTCAGTGTTGGTTGGGGTTGAAGACTACAAGTTTGAAAATGAAAAAAATCTGAAAGAAGTGAGGTAACCAGACCTCTGTAGCCTGCTCTTCATCTCTGCTGATGGCTTGCATCTCCTGGCTACATTAGCCACTACTAGCATAACACACCTGAATCTCAGTTCATTTGCAATGTGGTAAATTGCTTTGACAAGGAAGAAAAATGTGTGGAATAACCTGACTCCAGCTCTGAATTTAACACACAGATATGAGATTGATACTGATGTTTCATATCAAAAAATTATTTTTTCAAATGTGAAACAGACATGACCTGAAACCTGAAAAGGGTATATAATCATCCAGAATAACTAAAAAACAAGACTTGAAAGTTACTTTTGTCTGGTGAATTGGCCAGTATGACCACTTCCTACTATACTCCACTATTTACTCCTTTTAATGGCAGACCGTTTTGATGAAAGGGTCAATATAATACAGCTGAAGCTGCTTTCAGTATGCCATAGATAAATTCACATGGTAGCTTGAAAATTATAATTGCCGGGGGGTCATGGAAGTTTTGGGACCTGTAAAAGGGTTTGGGGAGAGAAATGGATGAGAGAAAATATTTGATTATTACCTCAAGGCCCTCCATTCCTGGACGTCCATTAATGCCTGGTTCCCCCTACAGTGACCGAGCCCAGACAAAACAGCACATCAAAAGACACTTCATGGATTCTTTCTGTTACCAGAGGTGGATTACAGAGACAATAGAGACTTACACGAGATCCTTTTGGACCTGGAGCTCCATCAGTCCCTGGCTCGCCTGGCTTCCCCTAGATGAAAGTAAAGGGAGAGATTGTGCAGAATGAGAATATTTGGGCCCCTTTTTAGTTTTGACTGTTTGTGTGTATAGTGAAAGGTGAGGTAGGGCATTTTCAGTGCGACCTGTCTGTAACCCCTGTACAACACAAACCTCCACCTCAGTGCAGCAGTTTCTCAGATCATCGCAGCCTGTCTGTTTGTTCATGTTTAATCTTCCATCCTTGACCTTTGCTTCTTTTCAGTGGCCTCTCTTCAGTACTGCTGCCAGTGAAAACAGCCCCTTCAGCTGGCCCTCTCGCCACCTGATACACTTGCATTGTGGGAAACATTTCCTGCTCTTTCACATCTTTTCCCTGTAGTGTTTTGGATGCAGGCCAGATGCACCTGCTGGTGGAGGCCAGCAGCCCGGGTGCTGAGGCTGGGAGAATGCCTGGCTAACCAGGGATAACAAAGCACTGTGTGGGGCTTACTGGGCTCTGTGTGGCTGAGGAAGTGCCTGTTAACCTGAAGCCAGCAGACACTAGCACAACTGGGCAGTATAGAAATATTGTTACTTTTTCCATAAAAGGCAGAGGAAAGTGCCATCATTACCCAAAAGTCTGCAGGATTTCAGGCCAAAATAGTACAGTAGCTTATTCTCACTACTTTGGTGAGAAGGTGTAGAAAAGTTGACTTTCTATGGGTGAATGTAGCGGCTAGTCAGCTATTAGCATGGTCTACGGATGGCAATATTGGTCTGGCTGCCTTTCTAACACTTTGGTCCAAAGCAAGATATCCAACAACTGATAGCAAAATCTGCAATGAAATCTGATACACATCTATATCCACATAGTTTATGATTGAAAGCTCTGACAAAAAAAAAAAAGGTCAAAGGTAATCAGATTTACCTTTTTATATATCAGTGATGTGATTCACTTTTTTATGTTGGCTCACTGCTGATTTTGTTTGACCAGTTTAATTACAGTAGGACCAATTAAACATACTAGGCTGTTGGCTGATTGGTTGGCCAAACAACTGGTTACATCTAATTGCTTATAGTAGCTATTGTCAGTTTATAGACATTTCTTGAAAATTGTCATTTGAGTAAATTAAGGTCTGCAAGAGATTCATAATGTTGATATATTTGGTATAATTGTTCATACTTAGATGATAGCTACTGTTTCTGCTGACCCTCGGAACTTGCTTCTAACACCATCATTGGATCAAAATGTCTTGATTACACACAATAAATCTCATAATCTGATAGGAAGATAATTCAAGCCAGACAGGACCCCGTTGTTCTCTCTCTAGCACAAACCTCAAGAAAAACTTACTTATACATTGCATGGTGTGATGAGAAATTCCAGCCTCCCGTGGCCAGTAGAGGGGCTTCAGACTTAAGTCTTGTTAACCAGTAAAATGATGAGCACGAAATGTTTGGTTTGCTCATCATTCACTGTAAACAGACCATCTTGACCCAATGATACAATTTAAGTCAGTCACAGAAACACAATACATATACATACAAATTTAATAGTAATGTGCATTATGGGAGTGGTGAGTAAAGTATGACTTGAATATGACTTTTGAATTGAGTAACATGTGGTCATTTATACAGTATATTTATATTTTTGGAAAATTGATTCTAACACAGAGTGTTAGATGTGTGTGTGATATCAGCAGAGAGACCGAAATAACAGAAAAGGATGATTCAAATGAACAATATATTACTCACTGGGCTTCCAGGGTGACCCCTCTCCCCCCTCTCACACATGCAGGTCTTTGGCTGTGGGCACTAAGTAAAGGCAAAATATGAACCAAAGTCAACAAAACAACAGATAAATAATCACAGGGATAATATTTTCAATCAATCTCATAATACTTACCCCAGTTAGAACAATTGTATGCTAAAGAGAAGAGAGAACAAAGGAAGAATTATCCATCAATTACCTCGATCAAGTTTTAAAACTTAAGAAGAATTCAATGTTTATATTCAGTGATTCATATTTTAAGATACTCTGTGGAGTTTTCACTGTAAACAAATAGTTTAAATAGGTCTTTTTCACAGCAGACAGTTTGATTTGTCATAATAGTGTTGTTAATAACATTAACGATGGCTCTGTTATATTCAGGTGTTCCAGTAAGTCATGACAGTGTGACAATGAGTCATTATGCACAATACCAGGGCCCTGAAACTGAAGCAGCTAAATGGAATTCAGCCATCATTCATTTTGTCACTTGTGTTTCTGCTTTTCCTTATGTGACATGTCAAAATGTCCTGTGCAAAAAAGGCCTGTTACATTCATAACAAGTATTGCATCAAAGCACAATGAGGTTATCCTTAAAGAAGTAGGTATACGTTTTGAGAAATACACTTACTCGCTTTCTGGCAGACAGTTCCATGAGTTCAATACCACTTTTACTGTCTGTCTGGCCACAACCAGCAGCCAGTTAGCCTAGCTTAGCACAAAGAATGGAAACAGGAGGAAATAGCTAGCCTGGCTCTGTCCAACGGAAACAAAAATCCAACTAAAGCTCACTAATCAACAAATTATATCTTGTTGTTGAATCCATTCAAAAACACCTCATCGTGTCGTTTTTACACTACAGTTTAGGCTAACCAAGCTGCTGGCTGTCTACTTATAATGAATGGACAAATGTGAGAGTGGATTCAATCTTCTCATCTAACTCTTGTGTATTTTCCAAAATGTTCCTTTAAGGCCCAAAAAACATGTATTTCCTAACTCAAAGAATATTAGCAATTTCTCTTTCTATGTTTACACCGTTTACTTTTGCTTTTTTTTGCTGCACAATCCTTCATTTTTTATTGGAACTCTTTGTGGTGTCGCTACCTGCTGCTCCAATATACCAACCTCACACTTACCAGTCGAGTATCCACACTCTCAGTATACGACATGTCCATATTATCATATATTTTAATTGTTTTCAGGAAGTATTTTCATTTCATCTGTTTAACCTGCTTATTCTACAATCTTTCTGATCATCTTTTTCTTAATTAATGTGGGTATTTTTGTGGCTGCAGCAGCATTATTTTCACACAGAATCAGTGAAACTTTAGTCCAAAGTCAACCCAATGAGCAGACTATTACACTAGTGCAACCTACAATCACTGACCAGTTCATTGTAGAGTTTGTCGTCCAGCTGGCTGTCTGTGAGGCTGAAGACGTGTTGCTGTGGGGGGGCACTGGCAATGGAGCGCAGCTTTGCACCCATGGGACCTTCCCTGGGTAGGCCTGACAGTCTTATAGTGAACACCTTGATGTTGTGCTGTTTAGCCTCAGCAGCGGCCGTCACAGTGCTGGGGCTGCGAGGGTGGTCCGTTCCATCCATCATCAACAGCGCCACCCTCAGGCTGCTGGAGGACGTCTCACGGCTGAACACCTGGGTGGCATTGGTGATGGCGTAGGCAGAGTAGGTGCCGTGGCCGATGAAGGTCATTGAGGCCACCCGGCTCTGGAAGACGTCTAGGTCCTGCCAGTCTCTGAAGTTGTGCTCTACAGATACGGTGCTACTGTACTGCAGAGCGGCCAGGCGGAGCCGCAGGCGCCAGCCGGCCGAGTGGAGCTGCATGAGCTTGGTACTGAAGCGCAGGACGAACGCCTTCTGTTGTTCAAACAGCAGAGCTTTGGCGTTCTCTGAACTGTCCACTATGAACATGATCTCCACCGGGCAGATGAGAACTAGGCAGGAAGCAAAACACAGCAGGCATACCAACAGCAACCATTTAGAAAGAAGTCAAACAGTTGGCTCAGTGGCACAGTAGGTTGTATGTAAGATATCTGCATGGTTTTTGCCTTACCAAAGCCGGGATGGTAATGTCAGTTGGTCCGTCCAACCAGAGCAAGATGTACATGTACATATTGTACTACTGACCAGTGTACATACTACGTTCTATGTACATACTACTGACCAGATAGCCACAAAATGTGAATGATTCCTAATGATTCTGGTAAACCTCTGACCTTTCATCCAACTCTACCATCAGGTGAAAATACTCTTTGATAAACATTTCCATCAAGGTATCTTGAAAACTAATGAATGGAGTTACATGACATTGGCTGTAAATATTGGTGGTGCCCAGAGGATTAACCCTAATGTTGAACCCAATGACTATACCTCTAGAGCCATTGCAAGAACAAATTTTCAAGTTGTATGCAAGAAATATCTAAATCTGATTGGCAGATTGACATGAAATTTAATGAACAAATTCATGCTGCCTGAGGGGTAAACATGAGGCAGAGCTATAGACTTCAAATCTTGGTAACTGCTTTACGGCATAGCCTCATTTTCATTTCACTTCATGACCAGTTTACAACCGAATTAACAAGAAAGACTGTCAAAACAACCTTCATATGAATACTGAACATTAAAAATTATAAAACATTTTTTGTAAATCAAATAGGCAGGATAGTACATTTATAGGGACATGAACCCCCAACTGATCTTAACACTTAAAACACAAGGCTTTCAGTTTAGATATGATGTTAGACTTTATCAAGTAGAGATTATGATGCTTTCTTCAGACTTTATCAATGACACATGGAGAGCTGTGAAGCTGTGCAGGTGGATGTACAACACAAGCCCTGTGAAAGATAAGCTCTTACCTTTTGCCTCATTAACAGTGACCTGGTTATCATCTCTCTGTCCTTTCTTCCTTCTTCTTTGGCATGTGGTTGGACTTGACAGAGCCAGAATGAGGATCAAAACCTTCAGGAGCCACTGCACAGACATTGTTCAATCCAGCTGCTCAGCCTGTCTAAAGAAGAGAGGAAGAATATAGCAGCATTATGGGTAAAACATTCTTCCATGTGACTTCATCATGAACAGCATCTGTTGTTTGATACCTGACACACAGCAGCATTTAAATCCACACTCAGTCGAGTAACAGAGGCTTGCAAGGATTTGTATTAACACAAGAGGGAGACAGACTGCAACGACAGCTTAGACATGCAACAGCTGCATTCCATCAGCATGCAGTGCATGATGATGGTAATATAATGTTCAGTGTGCAGGCACAGAGGTAACACAAGTCTGTCCTCACTTTCATAATCACAACTGTGGATTGAGTGTTGGGAGATATGATGATATAAACTGTCTAGACTGTCTAGTCCTTTTAGTATCTCTGGTTGAGTTGGACCATTGTTGGCAATACTGCAAATCAGTGAGCAGGAACACTTTGTAGCAATAATGAATTTTTACATGATTTTGGTATAATGATGATGATGCCTGGTTTTTCATTTGCTGGATTAGCCTAAAACACATTCCTGTCTGGTTGTTTTATCCATTAACAATTTATCAATTGATTTCCTAGACAATGCATTATATCACAATATATATGACATTACATATACAGTAATAGAAGATTTTAACGCCTATTATCCAATTACTACCACTACTACTATTATTACTGCTGCTACTACTATTAGTACCAACTACTCCTGTTACTACCAATATGCTACCACTTTACTTTATGTCCCACAATTTAGCATTTATAAGCAGTATTTACAAATACTAAACATGGGGACTTACTTCCACTAAGGCGCTATTACCACAACACCACTACACTACTAGCAGTAGTACTTTTGTTTTGAATTAAACCTATGTACTTAAAGGGCAATACACATAAAGCAGTTGCTGCTGCTACAATAACTACCACTCACTACTATTTTTATACACTGTAATAATAATAATAATGATAGTGTTACGAGACTGATATTGCAAGCTGAATATTATCTTTATCAATAACCGCCAGTTAATTGGTAATTAGTTTGATAACTTTTTTGGGTATTTCAACTACAGTATTTGAATTATTTGGAGGTTAATAAAAACATATACTAATATACTAATTGTCCTTCTTCAGAGTAAATATGAGTGAGCACTGACCTGTGTTGATGTAGTAAGAGAGTTCCAGGTTAATCCATCAGTGAGAAGAACAGGCGCTGCTGTGCAGGCAGAGAGGAGCAGCTGTGATGGTCAGAGCACACCGGTGACAAGTCAGCTCCATTACAACTAAAAGGACTTCCTGCCACTGCCTTCAGAATAAAACTTTACTCAAGAAAGCAACTTGTCATTTCTTCGCAGGCGGTGTATTTTACAGTTAGAGTTATACTCCATATGTAACATAAAGATCTCATTACGTAACTAGGAGTATATTTCGAGACAGTATTTGTAGCTCTGTAGGCTAAAGGCCCCACAGTTTTTCACGAATGACAGATTTTATGCTTTTATTTTGGAAGCAAATTGTTTCCTGGAATCACAACTGCGGTCAAAACACTTATTACTGCTGCTAATTGACAGGAGAGGGAAAACTACTGATTTTCTGCATGTATGCTTTCATGAATATTACATTCAAAGAAATGGACAGACAATCTATTAACTCTGTATAGATTAATCGTTTTCCTCCTTTTCCATTAAGAATATCTTTAATTTACTAGAAGTTTATACCGATTGCTATAATTTTTTTACATTTACAAAATTAAGACGTATTAGACGTAAAAGTGGGTATAGTGAGTGTAAGTGGGTTCCTGTTACCATGATTATGGGCAGAGAGACATAGTCAAAATGCAGTGGTGTAAGATGTACCAATGTACCAATACAAGAATATTACATTACTTTACAAGTTAAAGTTCTCTATTCAAATGTACAGATGTATTAATGTAGTATTAATATATAATAATAGAAATGTTAATAGCAAACTGTACAAAAAGTATAAAAAGTAGTAGCACTCATGCAGAATACAGATGAATGTGTCCACAGCATTTTGATGTTGTAGCTGCTAGTCGAAGGTAGAATTTATTCAAATTAAGCTACTTAATTTAATCTACAACAATACATCATACTCATATTTTATAAGATGATCATAAAGTATGTTCTAGATGAAAAATGTTATTTGAAAAAATAACTGATAAATATAGATCTAGTACAGTAAAAAGTACAATATTTCTTCTTGAAATGTGGTGAAGTAAAAGTAAAGCAGCATAAAAAAGCACAAGTACATCAAAATTGTATTTAAATGTGCAACAATTGTTTTTAGCCACTTGGTGGCAGCACAATGAGCCAAAAACCTAACACTGACATATTATCATATTTTAAAGTTGTTATGGCCAACATGCTAGCAAATAGTTGTGTATTTACACATCCAGCAGACATGGAGCAACATTAACATTCATTTGGAGTCGTGTTTCTGGGCACCTGATTAATATCAGTGAGTCCAATAGTCACTTAGACCTTACTTTTTTACCACCTTTTAGCTCTGTTTTGGTCCCCACCAATATCTCTTTAGCTGCTAAATGCTCTGCTATGTTCAGCAGCTAGTTGCTAACTGTGTCTGTTTGTCTTTTGGTGTTGGGCAGGTAGTGTACAGTGGCTTATAAGAGCTACAAGACAAACTCTCTGCTGCTGGAAACCAGGTTGATGATTGTGGATAAACTGAACCAAAACAGAAAAGTTGCGGGTTGTAAAACCAGACCTGAGGGAAACTAGAGTTAGTGATTATTCTCTATGGGTTCAACACTTTTTAGTTTTATTCACTGTTAGTAGAAATAAAAAAAAATATTGACTTGAGCAGCTTTAATTACTTGAGTAGGTTTTTGTCCACTATTTTCAAAATAATATTTGCTTTATTAACACTATTTCACCCTTGCTACAGTGCAACTTGGAAAAATGACAGAAAGTAGCCTATTACTGCAGAATGCTTTTCACCTCATACTGTAACACTGGGCGTATTGGTGTTGACCCATCATAAATGAATGCAAATATCTTCCAATGGGAAGAAGAAATGCAAGAAAAGTGTGAGTGAGTGTTCATGAACCACTGTGTCTAATACAAAACAAGACACATAAAACATGACTTATAGAAGGAAGATAGGCCAGTGTCTGGGGTTAGACTGAAACATGGTTCACACAAGGTGGGAGAGAGAAAAAGGAACATTAAAGACGTTTTAAACCTAATCTTTACAGAGTCCTATGCAGAGTGGCAACCTGAGAATGTTGAGCGGGTATGAGAGACTGTACCTGGAGGATGTCTGTATGAGAAACTTCTATTAGCCGCTCCCATAATTCATACAGACAGGCTCAGATAAGGCCTCATCCCCAATTCCTTGCATAAATCATTGATATGTCTGAGACCTGCCACTTCTCCCTCTGCAAAATGTTACCAATCATTCAATAAATATTACCTGAAACCTTGGAGAAGACATTCCTTTAAAGAAGCTCTCCTTATATAACATACTAATGTGCCTGTGCTTTGAAAAAGATGTGCACTGTATTTGTGCAATTACGGCTGGTAATATATAAGGTGGATTCAAAACTTTCACAATAAAATCCACATGTTTTGGGTAAGAGATAAAAAATAAATCTGAAAGTAAAGAATGCATTTAGGCTCTTTTTTTGGTGAATTTCCTTCACACTGCACTCAAAAGATGATGATGCAGCTACTGTATAGAGGGCTTCCTCTGCAAAAAAAAAAAAGAAATATAATCACACTTAAAGCAGGTGACATGTAAAGACTTTTACTATCACATGTCTTCTTTACCACATGTTTCTTTGAAATGCACACATCGCAGCCCTATGTACTGTGCTGAAAAAATATTTTACTTGAAGAAGTAATACTTAAATTTTGGCCACTTGGGGGCAGTGGAATGAGCTGTAAAAACAATTTTGACTTACTATTGTCTTTTAAAGTTGTTATTTAATTTTATTTAAGTTGCAAATGTATTAGCATACAAGCAACATTAGCATGCATTTAGAGTCATGTTTGTGTCCACCTGATAAATATATGTCCAATACTCACTCTCCTTTTAGCTCTGGTTTGGACTCCACCAACTTCTGAGAGAAATATCTTCGGTTGCTAAATCCTCCGCTATGTTCACCAGCTAGTTGCTGTCATTCTCTGTCTGCTGTTTGGTGCTGGGCATGTAGTGTGCAGTGGCTTTTTCACTGAAATGAGCTGCCGCATAGCGCTACAGAGTTGGTGATCATTCGTCACTATGACAACAACTTTCACATTACACTTATTGCATTACAGTAAAGCCTAAATGCCTCAATGATTTCACACCACTTACTGGTTTGTTCTGGAGCTTTCAACAGTATCACATTTTCATCAACAGATGAAGTTTTTTCAGTTGTTATGGAACTGTAATGTTCAAACTTTTCATTGATGTTGGCTTAAAAGATATTTGATACTGTCAAGAGAAAGAGTCCAGAACGAGGTGGTAAACGAACCTCAGAGTGGGGATTTTTTTTTTGTCAGCTCCTGTTTCCAAGGTCAAGTTTTTTGTCATACTTTGCAGTACACCACACCACATTCCTCTCACCACAGTTTTGGACTCCAGAAAGGCTCGGACTGGCCCTGAATGCACCACTGTGACAAATAAAAATGAATCCTGGTCATGCCTTTTTTCACTAATATACTTTAAACAAAATCTTCAGCATCTAGATATTACACAAGTATAACAATGTTTTAAAAAGCTTGCTAAATGTGTGCAACATGTAAAGCCCATATCATGCATATGCAGTGGCAGAAGACGGGATGCGTGCAGGAGAAAGCCTGCAGTCCTGGCTGCCTGATACTGCTGGCTGTATGGGAAGAGACCGGTGGTAATGCTGGCTGTGGCACTGTCTGCAGACAGCTCTGTGTTAAGACAACACAGCCGGGCAGCAACAACACCAATACCAGACTGGGAGTTTAGAGGGCGCTTCCTGCCGTAGTTCAACATATTATGATAAGACCAACGGGCTTTTTACAGCACACA
This sequence comes from Thunnus thynnus, assembly GCF_963924715.1. NCBI lineage: Eukaryota > Metazoa > Chordata > Actinopteri > Scombriformes > Scombridae > Thunnus > Thunnus thynnus. Next base: position 28,445,608 of record NC_089531.1, read on the forward strand.
GCTGCATGGCCAGACGCTCTCTGAACACAAGCATGGCCATGTGGAAATCTGTCATAGTCTCACAGCTCTGACATGTGCATGAATTATCCAGAAAAATTGAATAAATGAGGGAGTTCAAATAACATATGTAAGTGGGCGCTGAGATTAAGGATGCGCAGAGAGCCCAGTATTTGTATTTGTATTTGTATTTGTTGAGGCAGCAAAAGTCTTTGTATTTGAATAAAAGTGGAAATAGATGTAAAAAATCCTGTTTTTGTTTTTATTACACTTCTAATTTTAGGATATTAAAGTGTTAAATTAAGTGTACATCAATAACCTATTTAGTGAAGGAGGGTTCCCACACTGGGTCTCAGACTCAGGTCTCCCAGACTATGGACAACTGCACTGACTTCTTAGTTAAAGCTCCGCTGTGCTACACACACAGTCCTGCAGCTATTTATACATTCATAACACAGAGACAGACAGCACGGCAGATCAGAGGACAGAGATGGAGACAGCGATGTAACCGACCTGCAAGCTGTTATTTGACATGTTTTTTTTTCTTCCCGAAATCAAAGACTTCAAATATTTGTACAAAATAAATATTTGTAAAAACCCACTATTTATGCTTTTCCAAATACTGTATCTGGATATGGGTCCACTCTTAGCTGAGATTATTTTGTCCTTTTAAAAAAATATTCTGATATTTTGCACACCAGGTATATATACACATAAATTTCACACAGTAACAAACACCAAATCTGATAAAATGGTACACTTGTTTTAGACACAAAATTCATTGGTCAAATGCTAATTTCTTACATCACATCAGAACACAACTCCAAAAGTTTTTTCCATCAATGAACTCATGTCTTTTCTCTGAGAGAAGCAAAGGAAACACAAAGATTTCAGACAGACATTAGCGCTGTGTCAAAAAATGCAAAGTCATCCAGCAGCAAAGTTGATCCGGCCTCAACTTTTGCCTCAGTTCAATGCAACATCATCCAGCCTGCTGGAGCCAATCCACTACATGCAAACACACATTCCTGGGAGATGACTGTGTAATTGGAATGGCTGTACTGTTTACCAAGAAATCTGTAGTCTGATATGAGTTAAAGTTCATTGGGCATTACTCAAATTGCACTTTCTGTATCACATTTAATTACAGCTGTGAGGATGAGTTGATCGATATAAAATTAAGCTGCAACCTTTTTGATAATTCAAGCTAAAATGTTAACCATGCTCTGGTTGCAGTATCTCAAATGTGATGATTTACTGTGTTTCTTTGTCATTTATGACAGTAAATTGAATATCTATAGTTTTAGGTTGTTAGTCAAAACAAAACAAGCAGATTGAAGGCATCACAGTGGGCTCTGCGAAACTGTGAACGCAATTTCTTCACTATTTTTTAACATTTCATTGAGTAAACGATTAATCGAGAAAATGATCAGCAGATTAATAAATAATAGAAGAATCAATTGTTGTAGCTACCAATTTTTTTTTTCACTCATTTACCCATGGGAGGATATTGACGGTAAAAACTGTGCATTCAGTTAAAATATTGTTCCCATACAGTGCATGTTTAGCCTAGCTTAGCACAACGATTGCAAGCACAGGAGAAAATGCTAGTTTAGCTCTGCTAGTTACATTGGATTATAACATTGCAGCATAATCCACACTTCCAATATCCTCCTTAATGCTTCCATATAAGAATACATTGCTTCCTGACTAATGTCTGAGGATTATCTGTTGTTTTCTCCTATATTTATCCTACTGAACAAACATTACAGTACATTCCTAATTACTGTGATGTGGATGGCATTAGCAAGTGACTGATGTCAAGAAAGACAAACCAAACATAAGACAAACATAAGCACTTTGCAGGGAGAGAATCCATCATGCTACCTGTTAGCAGAAACCTTTGTGTCATCATTAAATACTTAGTGATTGACTGACTCCTGTGTTGGTCACTGAAATGCCAAATCTCTCAACAACCCAATTCTGGAGTTTAGTTGATTCAGCAGAAAGTAGTTCAGGTAAAGTGTGAACAGTGAGGTTGGTGGATTATTCAATGTAAATGCAACATTGTCCCTGATAAGATCACAGTTGTTGAGTTTGTGATTTTTCAATTATTTAAGCACAAACAAAATTCCATTCACCTCCACTGTACCGGGGTAAAGCCAGAAATCTCAGCACATAAAACTTCTACTTGCATGGCAGTCATTTAGGTGAATTAATCCTCCAAGTGTATAAAAGTGAATCTTTTGGAAGTATTTCTATTTGTTGAGTAGATGAACAGTTCTCCACTCAACACAAGCCAACTCCAAATTCTGTTGTCTGAAATGAAACATTTACATGGAACTTTTGCTGAGCGTCTGTGTGCGTGAGCCAAATGCTAAACTCTAAAAACCAATGCAAGAAGTTTTGTGACTTTGAGAGTGATTTTAGTCTCCCTGTTCAATCAGTATAGATTTCAAACTATTTGTTCAAGCAACTGTGCCTGAGGCACAAATTCAAACATACTGGTTGACCTGAACTAAAGGTTACACTTTTAAAAAAGAAGCATTGTTTAAACATGACTTTAAAGTACCAAATACTGCTATATCTGTTGCAGTACCATGCTGTAGAGGCAGTCATAGAGCCTGTGAATACTTATATGAGCCACTCACAGGTATGAAGTTGTCTTGAACTTGCCATGCTCAGATCATTTGTTAAAGCTCCCTGTGGCACTTCTGACTTTGGCAGGTCTGACAGCTTCATATGGTCGGTCCAAAAGCCCTACTCAGGGGCCCTGATAGGCATGTGATAGATATGCAGAGGTTGTTTTAGACATGTTGGCTCACATTGCGTCATGAGGAGCTGCTGCATTCAAGGGCAACTTCAGTGTTAAGAAAAAAAAAATCAGTGTCCACCTTGGTATGTGGAATATGAACTAATGACCTCTGGACGTGAGCTTTACAAGATCCACAGCTCAGTCTTGCAGTTATTGTGGTCATTTCAAGGTTAACAAGCAGGACAGAATGGCATCATAAACAACCCGCCTTCCAACAGAAGAAAAAAGTCTCTGGAGTACTAACCATGAGGGGGGAATTTACATTATTATGACTGATGATGACATACGCTATGGGACAAAGGCAAACAGAAACAGGCTTGGTCTGATATATGAGTCTAGTGATGAATTGGCTAGATTTAGATAATAGATAGTAGATAATTGCTTTTTAAGATAAACAGGATTTAACGGGTCAGTATGGACCCACCAACAGAGAGGACCATTTTATTTGACAGTTTCAGAGGTGTCAGTCTGTAAAACCTGCAATGAAACCTGCCTCGTTCTGCCTATGGAGCTATTCACTCAAAGAATTTCACCTAATAGATTTTTAGAGCACCATTAAAGGCAGAATCAAAGACTTCTTCAAAAAAATGGAGGGAGAAGCTTCCATTCTTGGACATTTTAATTTAAAGGTGTTAAAAATAAACGTAAAGCTGCACCAATCAGTATTTTTATAGTATCAGTGGATTAAATGATCATGTGTAATACTAAAGGTGTTGCTAAATGTTTTGGTTTTTACTGCCACTTACTCTGCTCTAATCACCCCACTTTTGGCAAAAAAAACCCAATGATAAACCCTCTGTACACTCCCTGCCCAGCACCAAACAGCTGACAGGGTTAGCAACAAAGCTGGTGGACATAGTGGAGCATTTAGCAGCTAAAGAGACAGATATTTTTTCTCAGGAGTTGGGAAAAAAAAGAATAAATGAATGAATGAATGCAGCTTCAAAATATCAGCTTTTGACTCTATTCAAAAATATTGGTATTAGTTATTGAATAATACACATCAGAAATCCTCCTTTCAGTCTGAAACAAATTTTCATTGTGAATTAATCAGCTGAATAAAAAAAGTATTAATAGATTAATTGTTTAGGCTATAAAATGACAGAAAATAGTGAAAAATTCCCATCAGTTTCCAGAGCCCAAGGTGATGTCTTCAAATTGTAGCCTGTATTCAAGAGCTTTAAAAAAAATCAACAACATAACAGGTGTTATTCATTTTTTCTTAATATGAATAACATAAATATTTTTGATGATGATCCTTGGTTATTAAAGAATTGTGGTCAAGATGTGTACTGAGTTAGACACCATACATTTTGTCTGAGCAACAATCCAAAAACCAAAGATAATTAATTTACAATTACATAAAATGCAAAAAAGCAATCAATCCTCATATTTGAGAGGTGGAACCCAAAAAGAAGTTTGGCTTTTTGTCTTGATAAATGACTTAAGTGAAGAATCAAATTATTATCTAATTGTTTTCTCTTAACACTAGCTTGTTTTAAAGGTTAAACTATGAATAAGCCTTCATCTAAATCTAAAATGTCATCACAAGCTTTCAGGTTTTTTGAAAAGTAAAGCAAAAGAAAATGAATGAATGAATGAATGAATGTGTGTGCAGGACTTGACAGGGATAAGCAGAGAAAATGAAGACGTTTCCATGACAAACTGTGTGAGATGGATGTGATAGTGTTGGTGGATGGTAGCAGATGGAGCAGATGCTGCAACATTAAGAGCACTGTCTCGACTTGCCGGAACACGGCAGCTGCCTTCCTCCAGGCTACTCCTCTCCCACCCATCAACAGACTGATTATGGCAGGGATATACTTAGCTCTTTACAGCAGTTGACACCATCACCCTGCCTCTTTGGTAATGATATACACATCCATACATTGGTTTGCCATAAAGAAATATTTTACAGTGATCATTTCCTCCTTGATCACATGTTATGTCTCTATTTGGAAGTGGTTGGCATTTATCATTCTGTTAAAGGAAGAGACTTACAATTAAAATCCTGTCAGCATCTACTTAGCCCCAGGGCTTTGGAAAAAATGGATCATGTTACATATACATGGATTACAAGATCTAAAGATATGGATCAAATAATTCTGGTCCTAGTATTATCTGCCCAATAACCTGTAAAGGCAGCAAAAACTGTGTTTTTTCAGTTATTTAGTTAGTTACTGAAATTAATTCCCCCGAAAGAAAACTCAGAAACTGACCTTTAAATTTCAGAGTCAAATAAATGAATAAAGAACTAGTATTTACAAATGTAATAATAAACCTAACAGAAAACATTTTACGTGGGGCAAGTAACAAGATATTTCAATCTAAACAAATCCACCATTCTGATGTCAGTAGTAGAAAGTAACTAACTGTATTTACTTGTAATGTAAAATGTAATGTAATTGTAATGTAAAAAAAAAGTAAAGTAAAGAAAATATAAAACAGATTACACAGGAGAATACAAATGACAGTGTGCTTGCAGTGCAGTGCGAGATGGGAATAAATATTCCCTAATTTGATTTAATTAAAAGGTAGCAGAAAACAAACATTTTCAGCCTTCATTTAGAAAAGACTAAGAGTTGCAGCAGATCTGCAGTTTTCTGGGAGTTTGTGGAGATATGTGGAGCATAAAAACTGAACGCTGCTTCTTTGTGTTTAGTTTTGACTCTGGGGACAGAAAGCAGACCTGTCCCAGACCACTTGAGAGGTCTGGATTGTTCAACACGTAGCAGCAGATCAGAAACATATTTTGCCTTTTTATAAAATGTATATAAATGTATATAACTGTATAATTATGGTAAGATATTTAGCTGTTTCTCACAATCTGAGCTAGTGGGAGCATGTAGATGTTGAACGTAAGAGGCCCGAGAATGGAGCCTGGGGGCACTCCTCATGTCATTTTGTACACTCAGATGTGTCATATACTGATCGACACACGGTAGTCTATTATTCAAATAGGATTCCAACAAGTTTAACACTGTGTCAATCTGACAGCACTTTTTCAACTTGACTACACTTCTAACACAAATATTGTACTATGTCCTCCACTACATTTGTCTGACAACAGTAGTTACTCTGCTTTCTGTTATACTGTATGTAATTGTACTTTACCAATGCCATGATGGAAGAAGTACTCAGATCAGTTACTTAAGTAAAAGTAGCAATACCACAATGTAAAATAATCCATTACGAGTAAACGTCCTGCATTTATAATTCTATTACAGTAAAAGTGCAGATGTATTATCAGCTAAATTTACTTAAAAGTAGTAAGTAAGTTAAGTTTAACAAAGTAAATAGTTAATACTGATGAATCATTGTGTAAGCAGCATACTGTTGTAGCTGGTTGAGGTTGAGGTAGTTTGAACTATTTTGATCACCAGATAAATCTGAGGGGTCATGAGATGAAATTTCAGGTGTTGGAAAGAAGAAAACAACACAGTATTGCTACATAAATTTTGATTTAATTTCAGACTTTTCTCTAATCTTTGCTTTCTTGTGAAATATTGGAGTGTTTCACTTTGGTTATTTATTTGAAATCATCGAAGAAGTTTAGAGGGGAAATGTCTCTTTGGTGGAACTGCTAACAAATCATTGGCATCTGAAATGTGACAAGGAGCCACAACCACATGCTGATATTTTTTTGTAAGGAGTTACAAGCCAAAAGGTTTGGGGAGCACTGCTTTAAAAAGTGTAATCTAGAAGCTTATCATGTGTTCTTTCATGTAAATTTTGAATTGTTAAAAAGTAACTGAAGCTGTCAAATAAATGTAGTGGAGTAAAATGTACGGTATTTCCTTCTGATTTGTAGTGGAGTATCAAGAAGCATAAAATGGAAATACTCTAGTAAAGTACATGTACACTTAAGTACAGTGCTTGAGTAAATGTGCTTGGTTACTTCCCACTGCTGTACAAATGACACTTAAAGTACCTGTTGCTGATAATACTTCTGTAATTGCACTTCAGTTAAATTGTGAATGCAAGACTTGTATTTGTAACTGAGTATTTTTACGGATTTGCTATTTCTAGTGAATAATTCTTCCACTACTTTGTTCTTACTACAGTGGAAACATGTTGGGAGCCCATTATTCTATGATTTCAAATTACTATCTAATGCAGTGGTTTTTGGCTTGTAGACCATCAAAGCAATGCCCTTATTGAGATAAATATCCAGTCTTTCACAAGAAAGAACAGAAAAGATAAGAGAAAAGTCATTTTAAAAAATGTAATTTGTGTAGCAGATACATTATTTTCTCATCTTTTTTTTTTTTTTTGGAATCTCATGACACCTCAGATTTATTTTGTGCCCCTTTGTTGTTTTCTGAACCATGAACCACTGCTCTAAAGGATTTACATTATGAAGGGCACAGTAGATGATAGTATAGTTGACAAATATTTGTTGCATTATGGGAAATGTAGGAGCCAGCTGTTTGCTTGCCACATACAAGGGACTAAAAGTCAGGATAGCTCTTACTTTGCCAAAAAAAAAAAAGTGTCCATTTTTTCTCTTTTTAAAAAAATATTATTATAAATTTTAATAATAATTTTGGGGCCATTTTACAACTTCATTTAATAGCAACAGTGGTAAGATGATAAAAAAAAATGGAGAATGATGTACAACAAAGGTCCCAGTCAGACATCAGCCAGTGTTGTTAACTCACTGGTGTGTCTTTTTAATGGCTGATTTTAAAGACCTCCAGAGGCTGCAGGTCCAGTTTGTTTAGATCATTTAAAACCAGCAGAGTGTGCTATAACCAAAGTGATGATGCTGTGATGCTGAGATCCTGCAGCTCATTCAGCTGGGCAGAGCATCATTAGTGAGGAGCTGCACACTGGGAAAACATAGATACTCTTTACAATAAAACATGCTCTCTAATGGTACAAATAACACATGTCTATCTGAAGACATGTGATCTGTTGGGTTGTCAGTAGATATTAACTATATCTGTAGAGACACAGTGCCAGGTCCATTTATACTGTTATGTATTGTTAAAAGAGAATTCTACAGTTTTTTCATTAAAATTAAAAATAAAAACTTGCATTAGTTTACTGTATTCAATATTAATACTTTTAGATTCACATTTAGAAAATGCAAGACTGTTTCAAGCTGAATGTTGTTAGTAGTATTGGTGCTTGCAATGACAACAGCTTTCCAGAGCAAATATTTGCAACAAACTGAGCAGCATTAGGACTTTTCATCTTAACTCTTATTACTATTTTTTATGTTGTGTGCTCTATGTTATTAATGCTTTAGCATTTTAAGTTTCACTATGAATGAAAAGTGCAGTACAAATTATATGTATTATTTTATTATTGCTTCCCTAAAAACTGTGTAGTTTCTACTTTATATATAACTGTGATCTTGTGTGTTTTTGAGATTGGACACCATCAGGTTGTGGGTTGATGCTCAATATGGAAACTAAGGTTTATTGAGTATGAATGAGCCCTGTAGGTTTTCTGGCTCAAGTGTGGCTTGTCGAGTCATACTGCCCCCTGCTGCCCATTATGCTTCATGTTCACAGAAGGAACCATTAATGTCTGCTGCTTGTATGTTTTAGAATTGTCCAGCTTTCCACACTAATATAAACCATTCAGCTATGGTACCTCTTAACACATGTGCATATGTATTCAGTATGGAGTGTTTTCATTATGTACTGCTAATATAAAGCACACTATGCATATTTGGCAACATTACCGATATCTTTGCACACTATGTGCATATGACTCATCACACAGAACCTCAGCTGTAAACTTACCACCTGCAGTCCTTGTACACAATGAATGTATCATAATATTTAACAGACAGCTAATGTTTACTAGCTACTGTATGACACAGCTAGTAAAATTACACCTGGAATTATCAATATTTACCACATTATAGTACTGAACAATGTAAACATGTAATTACATCATTAGTCAATATTACATAAAAGCCCATTATATCTGATGAATGGAGTAATATTTAATTAATGTAAAGCGGAGGGAGACAAAATAACTAACTTACAATATAATGAAGGTTTGACCTAATTCAACACTAATTGAGATGTTTAAGATTCACAAATGTAGCATTTATTAATCAAAATACTATGCGTAATTTGTAGTAAAGTTAATTCCTCACAAACTTTTTTGCAACTCAAAGCTGCACTTGAAGAGATGCAGTTAAAAGCCCTGATAAAGCTTGTAAATGAACCTTTATATTGAGATTATTTTGTCACAGACACTGAATTCAAGGTCAACAATGACCCTTAATGCTCAACTGAAAAGGCTGTTTTGAGTGAAAAGTGTTTTAGTTACAAAGAAAAATAAAGAAAATAAATCATTTTATTCATTAATTTTATTGCCAAAACTTTCTTGATATTACAGATTTACTTTGTACAAAACTTTTACTCACAACAAAAACTGGGCACAGGAAAAAAAAACTACCCCACAATGGACTGAAAACGTCTTTACACAGTGAGCACTCATCCACTTGCAGCCACTTCAAAAGGGTAATACTGGGGGAAATCATGGATGACCTTCAGGGCTTCGTTATACAGCTCTAAATCTGTGGGACACATGGACACAACATACTGTGAGTCACCGTTGATCAGTGTTGCTGTATGGCAACCACATTATCTGTTAATACAAGAGGACCTACCAAAAGGAATGCCCTTGTCCTCTCGCAGCATGTTGTATGTGGTGGCCATTATTGCTCCTTTGTTGGACACCATACCAATGATCTCCACAATGCCGCTCAGCTCTTCCTCAAGCTGGAGGGAAAAAAAACCTCATTTTACCATCATTACCTGGTTGTTTGGGATGTTAATACCTCTCCTCCAACAACAAAGAGAACACGGGTCTGGCTAATGGTGAAGTAGTAGCACTACCTTTTCCAATGATACAGATAATAAATTAATATTATTGATACAAGACCCTGTTTCATGATTATTTGGACTAAGGCTGCAACTAACAATTATTTTCACTATCTATTAATCTGTCAATTATTTTCCTGATTTATCAATTAGTTGTTTGGTCCATAAAATGTCAGAAAGTGGTGAAAAATGTTCAACATTTCCCAAAGACCAAGCTGATGTCCTCAAATTTCTAATTTTGTCCCAACCAACAGTCCACAACCCAAAGATATTCAGTTTACTACCATAGAAGACTAAAGAAACTAAAGAAGGTGGAATCTGAGAATTTGGACTTTTTTTCTTTAAAAAATGACTCCAGTCAGAGCACATTTTTCCCTACAGCATATATGAATCTGAATTTTAAAAACCACACCAGTGGGAAGTGGTATATGGCAGTGGAGGAGGACTGATATACTGTTTTCATGTTCCCTTTTCTCTGTCACAAAGCAGGGACATGCCACTAGTCAAAGTGGTGTGCCACTAAGAATCGCTGTATGACATTAAAACAAGAGAAGCATCACCGGTATGCCTGTGAAAAGTGGCATCTGCCAGTGAAATGAAAGTGATAGGCCGTTTATAAGTCTCACACAGCATCGGCATATTATAGGCCTAATACGCAGTGGCATATGTCAATAAGAGTCGGTATGCTACTGAGAAGTGGCACAAGACAGTGGAGCAAAAGTGCCACCAGCTGACAGAACGACAGCAGTAACTTGTACGATAAAGTATAGGTTCAGTGGTTAAGGTTGGTATTTTAAGTGGAACATTGTAACTGTTTAAGTCATTTATACCCCTTTCCCAGTAAAGGAGATGAGGAGTTGCAATGTCACAAGTACCAAAGGTTCAAAACATTTTCAAACCCATATTACATTAATCCTAACAGGACAGTCCACAAGCTGTTCTATACCAAGCCTGCCCAGTCTGTAAACGCGACGTTTTCACTGAATTGTAATTAAACATCACTGAAAAACTAGCGAAAGACAAACTGCTCTATTTCAGTTGAGTTGTTATTTAAGTTGCAGACTCAAGAAGCGTCAGGTCTGGACTGTCTCAATATGTACTCACAGGTTCATTTAGTTCAACCGTTGCTGTCTTTCCTTCTCCATCTGTGACGGTGAAGGTTTTCCCAGTTGGGTGTACCTGACACGACAGAAAAGAAACACTGCATGTTAATGGCATTCACTTCACGCAAGTTTACCACGTCTCCAACTGCTAAAGCAAACATTTAAATTCAAACCACACGGACCTTTTCAACACGCCCAACGAAGCACACCGGTCTGCTAATGTGCTGCGACAGCAGGGAGCAGTTTATTCTTGGTTTCGGGACATCCAGTATGCCTGACATCTTCGCGGTTAGCTGTAATGGCGTTACTGAACTCAGGACAAAGCAGTACAGCGCGGGAAATATTTAGTTGTATACTTTTGTTTTACACGGCAGCCCACGCGGGCGGAGTGTCTAAATTTACGTGCAAACCCGACTAATTTGCAATAACGGCAAATCCCGTGATTGCAATCGAACACCCCCAACCTTTTCAACGACATATCCGCTGTGCTCTAGTATTTTCTTCCCCGTAAACACCAGCGAACAGTTCCGCTACATGTTAAAGAAAGCATCATCTGCAGCAGAACTGTTGGGGGTAGTTCATAGTTTCTACACGAGCACGGAAGATATTGAGGTTAGTGACGTCAATATCTGATCATAACATAATAACACGGATGATATTGCACGGGGACAGTAATGACGGAAGATTAATTAGGTTATATCCTTTGTCTCACAATAGCGTAACGTTACAGGAACTAGAAACTAACACATTGGCGGAGTTATACTTATCTGAAACTAACGTCATGAAACAATATTAACCCAAACTAAACGCTTTTGGAGCCATTAAGTGAGTTTATGGCCGCATTCTGAACTTCACGACAAGACACAACGACAGTAAGAGTCATTTTCACTTTGCAGAGACAAAAACTTCTGACTTTGAAGCCATGAGTCAAGTTTTCTTTAAAATTTGGTTGTAGCCATCTTCCTACTATACTTTTATATCTGACATTATGTTTTATAAAGTCATAATAATTCTCATTCCCAGCTAACGACATGTAGCAGCTGAAGGACATGCAACTGCCTGTTCTGAGAATAAAGCTATTAATAAAGTCATATTTCAGCTAGAGAAGTAATTCTTTCTTCAAATAATTTTACTTTGAGTCTAATTAAGCTTTTTGTACAACTGTAATGGCACTTTAACCTGAATACTGAGATACTTTGGTATCTGATAGATTGTAATAACTGTCAGTCTAACTTAATTTATTTTGTTGACACAGGATAATCATGTTCAGTTTCCTCGGACTCCGTAAAGACTCAAAGAAGTCAACAGCTGAGAAGGAAGCTGATGGAGGCTTTGTTATCGTTGGTGAGAAACATAACCTCATATTAAAATGAAAGTGACATATTTGCATTTGTATGTTTAATTCTTGGAACACCTTGTTAGCTAGTAGAGTCCTGTAGCTGAGGAACCAAATATTTACAAGGATAGAAACTGAATATCAGGCCAAACTCCATATAAACATCTGGTAAGTTATTATTGCCTTTTTCACAGCAAAGACGAGTCATATTTCATGTGCTACAGTCAGTCAGGTAATCAATAGAATATGACTGATAATGACCCACTGTTCAATTTAGCACACATATAAAGTACTGAGTTGAAATTAGTAAATAAGCAGAATGCACGACAGTGGTGGAAGAGAGTGATGTGAACCTTTTTTTTTATTGAAATGAGGTGTAGGGTGTTTTTTTAGTGTTTATTTTGCTTTAAAGGTCAGAAATGGTCTATAGACGTAATATTTTCTATTTACCATTGTCTATAAATAGGGCATTGTTAAACTGACAGAATTTTGAATGGAGTTTGGTGTGAAGTTCCCTTCATTCTTGCTCATATAGCATGAATGAGGAACTGCTCACTAACATGGTTGCAAAGTTACTGCAAAGAATAGTAATGATGATGTTCAAAGCTAATTTATTTCATTATTATTAATCTTTATACTGAAGGAAAGTGAGTGGTGATCAGATTAATGAAATATTTAATAAAAATGTCCATTGAATAAAAAATCAATAGCCATTCTTATTGGTGTGTTGTGTAACACAGATGAGGCTGGATTTACTACTGCTTGTCTTGTGATGGCCCATCACTTAGCGACAGAATTTGACTTTGATTTCACAACATCCTGAGTGTGTGACTTTGTTTCATAATACTGTGAATCCACATTTTTTGTGCGTTTCATATTTCTGTGATGTCTAAATCAACTAACTGATAATGCATCTTTAAACAAGGGCAGGGACAGGAAACATTTAACATAAAAACCCCCTGTAAGACATTTGAATGGCAAATATATGCTGTGGAACACCAAAAAGAAATAGTACATGGGGAGTTTTATTTCATGCTTGCCCATTAGTTCCTATCATCTGACATCACTTCAGGTCTCATGTTTCAGGAAGGTGCAGTATTATTTTGTATTTCCTTGTGTCTTTAACTTGAAGAGCTGGTGGAGCAGACACAGATGGTCAGGAGCTGCGTGTTTTTTTTTTTGGCAGAGGAGAGCAAGTGTCAGAGCCAGACTTTCTTTTTCAGACTGAGGCAACCAACTGAGCTCCCAGACGTTCACTGTAAACTCCCTGCTTACCATTTAGTCATGTTCTCTCATCAAAGATGGCTGTACAATAAGCACTGCGCTTGGTGAATGGTTAATATAAACCCAAAAATGTCAGTGATGACAAGGCATTCCAAATATGACCCAGTCCCCATCAGTTTTAAATAATTAAAACTGATGATCTTAACATTAACCTGTTGTATTGTTGAGTGAGGAAATGTTACAGATATCGTTAAAAGAAAACCTGAACACAGTGACAGTGAGGAAAATACTTCCAGACGGCTCCTCTGGTCCACCTACCGGAATGATAACATTAAAATAAAGAAATCAAAACAAGGATAATACAGCTTCTTTGCTCCCGAGTCCCAACTGGCAGAAAAAAACATGGTGCAGGCACGAAAAATATTCCGATTGCAATACATTAGTTTGAAAGTCGCACCGAGTGTCACGAAAAAATGGAAGATTTGCGTCCATGTACACAAATCTATAGATTAAATTTCGTGATTATTTCACGACCTGCTGTAAGACTGGGTTGGCTTATCTGAGGTGTCAGAGGACAAAAAAAATGATAAGGGTTTATTTTTCCTGAAATATAAAGTTTCCTTCTCCCTCACATAGCCACTCACTGGTAGATTTCCACCTAACAGAACAAATGTCCAAAGCTGAGCTGATGGTCCAGAGGTTAGAGGCCACGCTCGCAAATCCACTTTGGATTCGAGTATAGTTTGACAGATAAATAGAAGCCGATGACTGCAGAATCATGAAGGATATAGTTTTAAAAGTTTCACAATATATAGGCTAAAATCAAATTTAAAACAAGCCGGGAGCCAATTTAAAGAAGCTAAAAGCAGAACAATGTGATCTGGCAGTTTGTTGTTTGTCTGTCAGCAGAGTGAACAAGCTGGAGTTCATTAAGTTAGGACTGCAACTAATGATTATTTCATTATTTTATTTTCAGTAATCATTTAATCACTTGGTCTATAAAAAGTCAGAAAATAGTGAAAAAATGTTATAATTTCCCAGAGTCAAAGGTGATGTCTTGTTTTGTCCAACCAACAGTCCAAAACCCAAAGATGTTCAATGTAATATTTGTATGACAAAGAACAGCCTTAAATTATCACATTAGAGAAGCTGAAAACAATTTTGGGTATTTTTGCTGAAAAGATGGCTAAACAATTAATTGATTATCAAAATAATTGCCAATTAATTTTTTGCCGATAGACTTATCGATTAATCGACTAACTGTTGCAGTTCTAAATTCAGTCTAAAGACTGAGATTAACCAACCTGGAAGTTACAAAGGAAAAACATCTCAAACCTCAAGGATTCAAAAGCAACCCAGCTGTCAGAGCTAATATGGGTGTTTTAATTTTGGTGAAATTAATATTTAGTTTTGAGTATTCATGCTTCACTGATTCCAGGTAATAACACAATAATGATGGTCTTTTCCAATACTTGGTAAAATGATGCTCCTGTCTTCAGTTTGAGTGTTTCTGGGTGTGAGGAGGAGTCAAAATTAAAATGTACAAAACTCAATGTAAGAGAGAAGGGTCCCATCTCATGTTACTGTTTTCTGGTCACATAAAGAACAAATCCTAAGCAATTATAATAATATTCACCGTACCAAAACAATGAGGGGGGTCATAAGCGGGAGGAGGACAGAAATTATTGAGATGTTTACTGCAACATATGAATCAAAATTGGGAACGAAGCTTATCTCAAGACCATATAAGGCAGTGGAGGACTTAAAGGGAACAGACACAGTGTATATAAAAGAGAGGTGGGAGAGGGATGCAAATATTGTTATATCAATGGATGAACGGGAAGAGATAAATGAACAGCAATGGAGAACAACCTGTTCTTTATCTTGGAGAGAACATGGGTGGAAGAATATTATAAGATTTTTTAGAACACCAGCACAGTCAAAGTATCACGATACAAAGTGCTGGAGATTGTGTGGAGCTGAGAAAGCTGACCACTTCCATGTGTTCTGGAGTTGTCCCTCCATTCGCACCTACTGGCAGGAGCTTAAAAAGTGTATGGATAAAGTATTGAAGGTAAATCTTCCACTTACATTTGAGGTGTTATACTTGGGGATATTGGGCATAGTTTTAACAAGATTTGGGGACAAATATATTTACAGAATAATGCTGATTGCAAGTAAAAAAGCGATTACCAGAAAGTGGTTGAAGAATGAGGTACCTAAGGTCGAGGACTGGGTTGAGGTTATGCACAATATATATGGGATGGAAAAGTTAACTTTCTCTGTGAGACTGGAGAGGGACAGATTTCAAAGAATTTGGGAAAATTGGATAGAGTACATAAAACCAACTAGATCAGACTTTATTTGAGATGTACATCATAGGAACAAAGACCCCTAGTTCATATTTCATAGCTACAGATGTTGAAAGGTTCTGTTTTCTTTTATGGTTTGTTTGTTTTTTTAAAAATTTTTATTCTATTTCACAATATCTGCATAATCGATCACATGGTAGAACTCTGTTAATTCAACTGGCCATGAGGTATGGAAGATTGTGAATAACTGTTGTGCTTTGGACATGTGTATATGTATCCATGTGTGGATATATAGCCAGAGGTATATGAATAATATATTCTATATTTTATTTTATTTTACTTTTCCTCTTGATAGGTATGAGTAGGCACAGTTGTTCTCTATCTGGATCCAAAGTAAAAAACTAAGGAAGACTGTCATGTTTAAATGAATAATATTATAATATTAGGAATGGAGAAAAGAATACGCCATTGTGTACCAGCTGTAAGCAGAATATATGTGAAAACGGCAAATAAAAAGAAAATTAAAAAAAAAAAAAATATTCACCGTACCAGCTGGCTAAGCTTGGATGCAATCATTTGGACTATTTGTTGCCAAACTGCCATGGCACCAGAAACCCTTTGTTTTCCAAAAAAGAACATTTCAAACTTGTTTCCTGGTTTGCATCATATTAGTTACAGTAATTCTATTTGATCTTTTCATTGGGTTTTAAGACTTTAAGTTGTTAAGACTTACTATTTAGGCCTCCATTGTAGACTTAAACCAACACCAGTATTGTAGAAACTCTTAATGGAGTCGAATATACATGAAAAATTACCACAGTCGGCCAGACAGTGGCGCTGTAGTAGTCTCAGCTATCCTTTAAAATTCAAACTGCATGAGGAAAGTTTTGTGTTGGCCGTGATTGGATTTGAAATACAACAACAAGATTAAAGTGTTGAGTTTTAGCTTGATTTTTTTCTTTCTTTAACATCCACATGAGCCTTTTTATTCATAAACCCCAAAGTTAAAATAGATGAGTCTTTCACTGTTAACCAAATATAGATATAAACATCCCTGATCACCCTTACAGCTGGAAGACAGCACCTTAACCTCACAGTCATTGTTTCATGTTGTAAACATGGCAGACAAACGATGAGAAGTGATGATTGTAGATGATGATCTACACACACAAAGAGGGCCTCATGTGGTCCCTGAGGAAAGCACTTCCTCTTCCATTGGGAAGCTGCTGTGGAGACACATGTAGCTGAGATCAGAGACGATGACATCAGCGTGCATGATTTCATTCTGTGGACAAAGTGAGTCTGGCCCTGGAGAGGAAGAGAAGGATAACAGCATTACCTTCTCACTTTCTCCTCCCATCACCGCCTCCACTTACTCAGTGTTTCAGCCACTTGACAATGGAGATCTAATTAATTGGCTCAGTGACAGCTGCCAGGCCCCAAGCAGAACCTTAAAATAGGTAAGGACATGGACTAAGAACAAATGACAGTCCTGAAGATTTTATTTCTATGCTCTGACACATCTGTAGCATATATTCATTACATTGGTATTAACACTCTATTGATCAGTAGCTTCAATGTGACTAGCAGTATCTCTTAATTGTAGTGGAAGAAAGAAGAATGGTGGCAATATACAACCGCTTATATACATAGACTTATTCAGAGGCGTAAACTTCAGCTTTGAATACGTAATACAGAGAAACTGTGTTTGCTCATTCCCAGCTGTCCTAATGCTTTCTAATCTATTAATGTGATCAGAAAAGCACTTGTACAGCACAGATCATCCCACCTCCCTGACATGGTTTGTGTCAGGGAGTTTATTTGTACAGCACATTTCAACAAGGCAGTTCATAGTGCTTTACATAAAATATAAAAGGCATCAAGACAAGAAACACAATACATTATGAAAAGACACATTTAAATACAATTAAAAAGAGTTACAATAACGATAAGATAAAACAGGAGAATAGAGTGCAAGATATGAATCAGAAGCCTCAAATTTAATTTAATAAAAGGCAGCAACAAACAGCACAACATTTTAAACAAATACAAATGAGTTGTAGAAGATACATTGTCACATCGAGGCAGTGAAGTGTTTCTACCACTTCTGAATGGTCACATTCATAAGCAGGTTGATAAAGCTGCCAATATGCTTCTTCAGAACTGCTCGTGGGATGGTCCAATAGCTTCAGAAGCCTCCTACCCCCACATCTCTCCAACGTCAGATTAGAGGGGTTGTGTAAGGTCATTTCTGTACATTTCTAGTGCTGCAACTAACAATTATTTTCATTATCTTATTATTAATCTGTTGGTTATATTCTCAATTAATCGATTAATTGTTTGTTCTATAAAATGGTGAAAATTATAGATCACTGTTTCTCAAAGCCCAAGATGACGTCCTCAGATGTTTTGTTTTGTCCCGACTTACAATCCACAACTCAAAGATATTCAGTTTACTGTCATAGAGGACTGAAGAAACCAGGAAATATTCACATTTGAGAAGCTGGAATCTGAAGAATTTGGACTTTTTTTGCTTAAATAATTGGTCCCAACAATTAATGGATTATCAAAATAGTTGATGGTTAATTTAATAGTTGATAACTAATTTATTAATTGACTAGATGTTGTAAGTGCAACAGTAAGATTGCCTTCCAAGATGAGGCTGTCCTTAAAATGATGTTTAAACAATATCACGTCGAGACGTGATGAATCGTACAAATGGGGATAAACATGCACACTGTCAGACTCTCTCCTCGTATTCATGGTGTTATTTTTGGCTGTGCACATGGAAAGTTGTGAGAAGATGCAAGAAAAATTCAGACACTGCATACTTTTACACCTCCTCACACCTGGCCAGTCATGGCAAAAAGTGATCATAAGTGACAGATGTCTGTTTTGGAAAGTTAAAAAATTTGTCAGATGCACTTCTCCTCTGATTCTACAGTTGGAAAGGTGGTTTCAGATGCTGTTGAATAATCAGGCAAGCCCTGAGTTTGAAGCCTTAAAAGTCAAGAGGATAAAAAAGACGAGTGTCAGGAAGAAGCTGGAATTAGACATTAGATCTGCTGCTTCTCTCATCTCTTTGGTATAGACTGGCCTTGAACTCTGAAAACACTGTAGAGTCATCCTAGAGAGTATTTTCATCATAGATTCCTCTGTTGATTATTTTCACATGAACCGATTAATTATTTGTTCAAAAAAAAAAGCTCAGAAAAAAATGCAAACTGCCTTTCACAGTTTCCCAGAGAGTGACCTCTTCAAGGCAGCAAATCCTCATTTATGTGAAGCTGGATAGACTTAGTGTTTGACAAATAGGTGTAGATCACACTATTGTTTCTGCATGTTGTAGCTGTTACATCTTTTCCAAGCTTACTACAATGTTATTGATTTCTGGCAGCTTACAGACAGCAGACAATGGTTTCCATGCATCTCAGCACAGCAGGAAAAACAACCTGCAGAGACTCGAGGCTGTGAATATGCAAATATTTTGTTTACAAGATGCAAAAACATTTTTATTGTGTACAGTTCAATTTAGCTTACATGAAGAAGGTGTAATAACTTGTTATTCATATTAAGATCATTTAAAACAGTCTTTCTCCTTTAATTTTTTTACTAATAAGCTACTAAACTCTGTGTCATTTTCTGTGCAGGAGAAACTGTTGAGGAGCAGAGACGGAAGATGCAGTCCATGAACATCGCACAGCGTTCAACAAACGTCATTGTGCAACCGTCAAAGGTGAGCTCGTTGCACTTGAGATGAATTTCAGTTCATAATGTGAAGTTTATCTTGTGGAATTTGTAAATTGCAGCGTGGAACTGGATAATCAAAGCATCAATGGGGAAAGAACATGTTTTCATAACAGGAAGTTGCCTGGATGCCATGTTTTCCTTCATATTTCTGAGTGTTCCAGCTCTGAGAGCATCCCAGCTGGCCCTGTCCTGCATGGTTCATACACAACAATCAACACTGCTGTGATGTTGACAGGTGCTGGGGGCCCGGGCTGAACCAGTGTGCCAAAATGTGCCGCTGCCATTCACACACTCGGGACAGAAGAGCACCGCTGGCCTTCTGATTATTATTATTATTATTTGCTTCATGAGCCTTGATACTTAAGTGTTTATTACTTCGTACCTAAATAAGGAAGTTTTTGTGGACAGTGGTGTGTGTGTGCGCGTGTGTGTGTGTGTGTGTGTTCGGTCCATATGTCATCCTGGAGCGACCACATGTCACACAGTTAGAGAAAGGCTCAGTCGTCCACTTCAGATCACATGATGCAAGAAGAAAACCTCACTCCAAAGCTTACATGTGGACCACACACACAGGCACACACACATGTACGACAGTGCTATTCCTGGTGTCTATGGTGGTAACTAATAGTGTGGGGTTGGTGAGGGGTGGGGGGGTGGGGGGGGGGATATAGATATAGATTTAACCCCATTTCTATAACCTACTAACCTAGTATTAGTCTTTTAATTCATTTAACCATTCTATAAAATGTCACAAAATGGTGAAGAATGCTTGAAATTTTCTAAAGCCCCAAGTGACATCTTCAAATGGTTTGTTTTCTGCAACCAGCAGTCCCAATGATAATAATAATAATAACCCAAATATTAAACTGAATATATACTAATACATAAAGGCTGGAACATGCTTCTCATGCATGGGAGTGGATCACAGAGGTGTGTATGGATTATAGGTTTAACATTTCAATCTGCCTCCTGACAGGAGTTTGATCAACCAACGAGCTTGCTTGAAACACAAGAGCCCACTTCACAACAGAAATTTGCGAACACTGCTTACATGCCGATCGCAAATTTGCAGATACATTTATGAGTATGGCAGTCCTCTTGCATGCTAATGCACGGCTTGCAAGGATGGTGTTTCTTTTGATTAGTTTAATTTGTCAAAATCAACTCAAGTAGAAATCATCTCATGTTGCAAGTTGCAGCTTGCTTGTTGCAGCCTTGGTGAAACAGGCCTCAGGTCTGCACATTATGTTGTTAAGATTTGGAAGGTGTGTGCGTTGGCTCTTGTGCCAGCCTCTGTGACCTACTGTTAACCATAACAAACACTTTTCTTTGTGTAGGTCTGCATATTGAAGCATAATGTCAGTATAAGACAAAAAAAGGAGCAAATCCTCACCGTTGAGAAGCTGGAACCAGGTACACTGGGTAGCACCCAGCTGCTCTGAATCACCAACCTGTCTCTGTATTCATAGAGGATTCATAAAGGGCTTTTACTCCACATGTTCTCCTGAGTTTGCTTTTGTTTCTGTGAGAGATTGTTGTAGCTGCCCTGTGCAGTCAGCAGAAATGTGCTGCTGCATGCACATGCTAGTAGAGTACTTCCTAGTAAAAACTTGACTAGTACAGCAAACTTAAGGGTTGCAACTTGACTTTTACTCAACTGTCTAGCAAAGTGCGCTATTTTATTTAAGTCAAGTCAATTTATTTATAGAGCACATCTAAAAATAACCAATGTTGACCAAAGTGCTTTGCAGAGAGATTAAAATTATGGGGTAATTTGACTGATAGTTACAATCAAAGAAAAACACAAGCTCAAAAATAACAGCACAAATCAGATAAAATTACAACATAAACAGCATTGCACAAACAACAGATAAATACAAACAAATGAAAGCCAGAGTGTGGTCAGGCATGACTTCATGAAGATAATTAAGAGGCCTAAGAGAAGAGATGGGTCTTTAGACGGGTTTTAAGGATATCAGTGGAGGGGGAAGATCTAATTGTCAGTGCAAACTATTGCACAATTTAGGGCCAACAACTGAGCTTGATCACCTTTAGTTTTTAAGTATACATTTCACTGGCTGATTTTATGCCAGGATGTGAATGTGATTGTCTTTGCAGTGTCCTTACTTCCACCACAGAAATCTTTCCTAGGTGTAGGATCTTTGTTTTGCGCTTTGCCTTGCAGAAAGTCTGTGTTGGAGAGCATAAAAGAAAACTGGACCTGAGACCTGGTTGTTCCACCCTCCCTGTCCCAGTGTCCCAAAGGAAACCTCTGCCTCTTAATTGCAGAGGAATAACCATTTCCTGTAACAACATCTTTTCTGCATTTAGTCTTACATTTGCCTTTAATTCTCAAGCAAAACATGCAATGTTACATTTCGTGAAATGCAAGTTTAAACCTCATCCACAGCTCATCAAGCAACATCCGTCTCAATAAAAAGCATCACGTAGGAGAAAAGTTATGTTTTCCCGCTAGCCAAAGAGCTTAACCAAGGTTGTTCAAACTAGTGCCATGCCCATTCAAAACATGCCTGTTTGGAGCGGGCAGATTGCTTGGTCTCTGGTATTGCTGCTGGAACGCATAGAAAAATGAATACACTGGATGTAAGGAGGTGAATGAGTATATACACCAACAACATGAAAGAAACTGACATTCTATTATACACAGTTGTTATAAATAAAGTACTCTAATAGCAAATAAATGTTAATTTTTCATTTCAAGTAAAATAAGGGCTGCATTTAAAATAAAACACATAACAGAGTTTTTGAAAAAGTGTGCATCTTAAAATAAAGTGGATTGATCATATTGGGCTCTTAGATCGTTTAATTCTGTGCCCACAGCTCGGATTTGAGTGGGTATGTTTGCTCAAAAGATTTGTGCTTTGTCTCGTAGTGGCGCTTCACAATGGCCATGGTCTCGGAACATATGACTCATACTGGTTTTGAACTGCCTGTGGGAAGAATGAACATGTAAGAGTCTGTCCATGCTCATTAAAAGCTCTGTTTTCACTGTCTATTTTTCTCCTTTTAGAGCACGCTATGTGAAATTACTTTTCTCTGACTTGCTTATTTCTCTGACTACAGTCTCTTGTTTCGTCTCTTCCCTGTGTGGGTGTATCTCACTCACAGGCTTGAGTCGCAATGCTTATCGGAATGCACAGATTTGATTGGCTGTGTAGCATCATGTGAGATGATTCACAACACATGCAATTGGTCTGTGAGTTTATTCAGCCACTAAACTAAAGGCTAGAAAATCTGCGCCGGTTAAAATAACAACACTCAAAATTTCATAAAATTTCAAAATTTTATATTTCTCAATAATTTGACACAACAATTTGTACTTCCTTGGCTCCTCAGCAATACACCTGCCAAGTGTGAAGCCGATTGGATGAACAGTTGTGGAGAAAATTGAAGGACATACATACATACATACATACATGAACAGACAGACAGACAAAGACACCTTCCATTTTAGTTACATTTAGCTCTACTTCTGGAGGTTTTCTTGCATACACACCTTCCTATTCAAGCATTGCATTACCTTAAAGTCACTGCTGCTGTGTGCTTCAAGGCATGTTGCGTGTCTGTGTTCAGCTTATGGTTAACCGTTGTGGAAGCACAGCCGTCAAGTAGAATAGTGGGGACTATGCCTTCGCAACTTCCTTCCTTAGGATGTTACAGAAGTGCAAGGCTTGTGTCTGCACTCTTAAGATACACCAATTTTGATTTTAATATCAGTACTAACTTAACTTCAGATACTACTCAAGCACATTGCTACAGCAAATAAGAAGACACACTAAGCAGTGTCATAGAATAACCTTTGTATTTAAACAAAGATAATATTATGAATAAATTAGAGCTTAATAAATGTCCATGGTGAGAACAACAGAATAAATGTGTCTTTTATGTTTGATATCAAAATCAACAAGAATGTATTTGCGTGATCACAGTAACTTGGACAACTTTGATTATGGTCGGTTGTCTAATTCTGTCCACTCTGGAAATGAAACCATATTCTGTGTTTGACTTAAGTTTGTCAGCCACATTTTTGTGTCCAAGGAACTGCACTAATCTCAGGAAAACACTTACACAAAAATGTTCGGTGTACCATATGTGCTTGTTTGTGCATTATGTGTCCAACAAAGTGCACACAAAGTGTTGGATCATCTATCAGCGTCCAAAATCTCCTTTCAGATGGTGATATCGGGAATGCTGCATGAAACCATTTTTATAACTTTCCAAAACATGTTAAACAGTCAAGACCACTCCATGCAGTGAGGTTGTAACTTCATACTCACACTGTCTTTATTTTGGTTTTCCAAAAACTACTTCCATAACTTTTTATTTGTACAACAGAACGCAACACCATGACTGTTTTTGTGGAGAGACTGTCTGAGAGTGTGCTTCATTATCCCCGTTGATACAGCTTGTCACATTGAGACTCCAAAGACACGCAAAAAAGATATAGAACTGTTGGAGAGAGATTGAAGAAGCAGCGGGGTGAACTAGTATAAAAACATTTTTCCTTTAGACATGGCCAGATGTGTTGTAAGACCCAGTTTGTTTGAAGCAATGTGAATCCTTTAACGTACTTTGTGTATATGCAGCCCCATTACAACAGGAAGTGGTGCCGCAAAATTCATTAATGCATCACCTCTGTGACCATGTTGGCCGCACAGTGGCTATGATTCAACACGTTCTTATTATTAAATTACCACATAGGTTGGTTATACCTGCACTCCAGAATGAACCATAGGAGCGTAATATGCCACTTTCCAAAACCGTTACAAATCACTGCTAACAAAATAATGACAACACTGTGGTTAAGGTCTGGTTAGGTTTAGGCACAAAAACCACTTGGTTAACTTTAGGGAAAGATCATGGTTTGGGTTAAAATGATCACTTTAAACGTGGTTCATACTTCCATAAAGTTATGCAACCTTCATTGTCATGGTAACACCATGACAATTGTTATCGTTTTTAAAAAACTGTCCCAACTGGCGGTTGGAAACATGACACTCATGGTTGGAAATGGGAAGCGAACAGTTGTCTCGTGCAGCTAAGTTCACTTTTTGCTATCTACTGTAATTATCTAGCCATCCACCCAACGTACCTCCAACTAATAAGGCAAATTGTCAAATTATTTTGACGTCATCTGAACTGCGTCACTTCCCCGGGTCATAATTACTACGGCTGCTAGATAGCATAAACGTAACTAGAGGTCATTTTTGCCGGCTGAATTTTAGAACCATACTGTTATTTTTCTCGTGAGGACAGGCTGCTATGATTGGTTGTGACAAGATTAATTAGTGGCATACAAAAAGGAATGCTCTATTGGCATTGGTGCTACAGTAATATGGTAACTCCCTCCCTTTTGGACTCTACAGTTCCTTTTATTCCCTCAAAGGTCAGCACTGTCAAACTGGTTTGTAGGTGGTGCAAGTTTGCATGTCAGCTCACCAAAGTTGAACACCATACAGACTAATGTCATCTCAAATCTCACATCCACTTATAGTAGCAGTTCCATTGAAATGAATTCACTTTGGGTCATTAGGTTCGTTTCCATCCACCCATTTTATGTGTATTTTCACTTTGTGCATTAAAAACAGAGAGAAATACCAGAAAATTTGAAGAAAATAATAATATCGCAAAAAAGTTTTTATGCTTGCAGAGTGTGAAAAGTTGGTCAGTACTTTAGCAAAGAAAATACACATCTCAGCTAATAAAAATGTATTTGACTCTTCCACATACACTAGAATGCCCATCAACTTCATAGACTCAATAGAGGAGTCAACAAAACTTCACATGCAGTGTGTAACCATGAGAAACCACTTCCATGCGCACCATTACAACAACAATAAATTGTGGTCTCTGTAATTCACCAACATGCTTTCAGTTGACAGCATTAAAGCTTTGTTTTTGGAAAACTACACTAATGAGAGACAGCATGTTGGAATGTACTGTGATGCACTGAGATGCATGTGCATGTCAGTGCATCACAGTAAAACACAAATCTAAAACGGTGACTTGGACAAGACTGAGAAAGTCTAAATATCACCATCCAGGAAACCTTGTGCAGTCAAAACTGGATCGACAAGACTAAATATCTATAATATAGAAATATATAAAAGCTGTCAACTCATATATGACAATGTCTGACAGAACAAAGGACATACTGACAATTTTGCTATTCTTAAAGTCTTATCACTAGTGGGGTTCAACTGTGAAGATGGCCTCAGGATGACACTATGGATTAGGTTAAGGAGTCATCAAGTTAAAGAGGTTTCTCTCTCTGGTGACCATGAATGTATATATTCAGCAAATGCCATGGCTCTCAGGCTATTGCCCTATGCAGTATGTATTGTGCAAATGGAAAATGTGTTGCGAGAGTGTTGCTAAGGCCATCATCTGGGAAACTGCAAGTATCCACAACAAATTTCATGGCAGTCTAAAACAAAGCTGATGAAAAACGACCAAATCATCAGCACATTTATCTTCATTGCCAACTTTATTGTTTAGACAATATGCCTAGTATACTTAAATCATTTTTGTGTACAAGTTGAAGTTTTGGCCTGATGGAGACTCTAGATGGGGATCACTGGGGTCACTGGGAACATGACACAATACACCTTACGCTAACCCCTAACCCTTTAGCGACAGTTGTCGAGAATTCCGTACACTACCCCCAACCCTTTCAGTATGCATACTATATTTACTTTGAATGTGCTTTTGATGTACACCATTGTTCCACAATTCAATGCCCAAAAGATACACATGTAATGCAGGTGCCACTCTTTGCTGCACAAAATGAAAACAAATCATGGATGGTGGCGCATCAGCTCCAGAAAGATCTTCAAAAATAGTGTTAAAGGTAGAGTCAGTCAGTTCTGGAGAAAGATAGTTGAATACACCCCTCCCTTCATGCTCCTTCAGTAGCTCCGCCCCCCAAAGTCATGGACACGTATTGCCACGGCAACGACCAAAAGAGAAATCTGGCGAAATTCAGAGCGATGCGTCAGCTGTAGAGTCACTCATGTTCCTCTCACACATCATCACGAGTGGAAAACAACTTTCATGTGAGCACAACAGTCCAACCACACTCTCCGCCTCTCTGCAGCCTCCCCACTTCTCACTCCACCTGCGTTCAGCGTCTCTAATTATAATAAGATCATTTGCATGTCGGCTCCACGGGAAGAAATCGAAAATGTTTATATTTATTGATTTATTGATACAGTTAATTAGTTGAAAACACATATAGAGCAGGTTTTTTTGTGTGATTTAAACAACTGTCTGCTCAGATTACACTTCACCAAATGCAGCAGAAACAGACTCGGAGCATATCTGGGTGTGGATTGATACATGGAATAAAATGGAAGTGTATCTGTTCCGTGAGAACTCGTTCCGTGCTGGAAACAGGAGACTGTCATGTCCTCACACAGACAGCTGCTCCGATGACTTCACCCTGTCCTTTGCACGAGCACCAATGGCCCCTGCTGATTGGCTGGAGTAGTGTTGTGTGGCTCGCTCCAAGCCACTGTGTTTTTTACATGCCCATTTACAGAGCCAGCGTTGTGTATTGACACCAGATTTTTACAGCGCACACACAGAACAGACAGCTAGCAGACTGTGAGGAGATATTAGCTGAATTTG